>NC_135228.1:8057885-8112885 GCF_052324685.1 Brachyhypopomus gauderio
ACGTAAATGACTTCATCGTCCACAACTCTTTCACGCCGGTTCCACCTGCAGACAGTTGCGTGTCCTGAGCGTGTCTTTGTGTGCGTTTGTGTAGGTTTGCGGCCAGATTGGTGAGTTCGGGAGCCCTCGTGCTGGTGTGTGTGGTGCAGAAGGACACCAGTGCTCAACTCACCGTCAACACGGAGAAGACCGTCATTGCCTCCATGCTGCTGCGGGAGCTCCAGACAGTGCTGAGCGCCCCCTAGAGGCCATCCTCTACAGCACACACAGCTCCTTATACATCTCCCACTGCGTACAATACTCCCTCCAGACTGAAGATCCATCTCGCACAGCGCCCCCTAGAGGCACACCACCCAGCAAATCTACAGCACATACGCAGGCACACACATAACAGCAGAAGCCTGCACATAAACACTAAAATGTTATTCCCACCAGTTTGTGAAACATATTTTTCTTCAGTAAACCATCCCATACCTACCTGGGGCCCATTGAGTGCAGTATCTCACACTGCCACTAGGGGTAGGGCTGTGTGTTCTGCAAATCGCCAGCAGTCCTGTTCCTATACTAGCTTTGCCCACACTGTAAAGTGCCTTGCTCTACTGTACGCTTCAAACACAAGTGCCCAGATGGAACCTCAGACATGCATTCTTACAATCACAATAAAGGAGAAATGTTGGGGGTGGGGAATACATCTCCCCCGTCATCCCTTAGTTCATTGATTTCTTGGTTGGGTTTTTCTTTTTTACCACTATTGTTAAAATGAACATTTCATGTTCAGGTTTTGTAATGGTCCATTTGATGGGGTCAGCACCCCAAGCTGGGAAGCGCATGCAGTAAAACTTCAGTTGCAAGAGTAATTAAGAATATTACATCCTTGGCAATGATTGTTTTGGGGTTTTTTTTCCCAGTCTACCACCACACCCACACGCTCCGCTGTCTTCGGAGAGATTATGGTTTATCACCACAGATTATTACTACTGATATGGCTGATATGATATGTCTGCAGGTCTCAAAGCGGTTAGTCATGTGACCTTCCAGCCACTAGTCATGTGACCTCCCACCACCAGTCTTTACCTCCGTCAGCTCGCTTTGCCTTGCTTGTATAATGTAGTTAAGTGGTACATAAACGTGGTGGCATTAGGGGACGTGCAGGGTATTATAACCCCATGTTTTTCTTGACTGCAGCCATAATTCAATAAGACCGTCACTGTGCGATCGTCAAACAGGCTTCGTGTTGACATTTTTATGAGAGAGAACGCGAGAGGCAGAAGGCGTTTCTCTCAATCACTCCAACACTAGGCTATAACAGTGCCACTGTGACATTAGTATATGGACACACGCAAAAACTCGTTGCAGAATGTTTGGTGGGCGGGAGAGAGAACCATGTACTCGTGCGCACTGCTACTCTCGCGCACTGCCTCTCGCGCAGTGGCTTGTTACCCAGGAGCAGCGGTGCAGTAACTAAATGGCCTAATGCGAAGGAAAAGAACAACGCCGAGCTGAGGACTTAAAGGCGCACGGACGTTTCGAGGGGATTAGGCGCCCAACTACACCTGCCGCCACCCCCATTCCTATCAACTTGACGTTTCGCGTACTGTAATCCGTCATAAAACGGCGTTATCGGGACAACGTTGTCGTGTTGTGATCAAAGCACATGTATTATCTGATTCCAAACTACAGCAAAAAAACTAATATTAGATTGTTGACTGGTTAATTATTTTTAAACTCTGCCACGGCGTGGTCCGACTCCGCTCACATCTGTGTAAACATCGAGGTGCCAATTAAACCTCGCGGCGCCGCAGGTGTTTTGGTCGCGCCATTGTGACACTGTCGCCATGGTAACCGCATGCGTGACCCATGCGTACGATAACGTTAGGCGCATCGTTAATTAGTCTCATGGCTGGCCAATGGTGGCTTGGCCTTACCTTAAAGAAAATGCCATGGATAATCACTAGGGTTGTGCGTGCACATACTAAAAATGCTAAATATAACTTCCAAGTAATTTCTGTAAAAGTGGATGTGCTGCAAAGTCATTAAAGTTGCGGGCATTTTAACCGTTTACATGACGTACGGAGCAACCAGATTTGATCATCATTTACGTATGACACAAGAGATTCTTAATGGAATGCTGCTACGCAATAATATCAACATATTCGACAGTAAAATTTGGATCGGTCGATCATTTGTTTAACAATATTTTGGTCACACATCCAAGTCAGCTAAATTGTGTGCACCCCTTTACTGACAAATAATGGTGCATTTGTGGTTTATTTGAAGTGAGCATAATGATAAACTTTGCAACTACAGTTGAAGGAGGATGCAGAGTGGCATATGTGACATTTTAGGTGAAAAAGTTAAGATACAGGTCTGGATTGTTGAATCGGTTTTTAATAACTATTAAAATGGTTTGACGATCATCGCTGAAAAGTATGGCTGAAATGTAGTGATGATTTGTCAAATGTTACGCCCTGATTGTTCATGAACACGGAGCTGAGGAGATCTCAGAATTCCATGAATTTTCCAGTAAGAAATGCAGAATTTTAGGTCTTGTAGAAGAAACTCTAAACAGATATAGACTGATATACAATTTCACTACTTTATTAACATCCGCCGCAGTCATTAAAGGAATTGCCGCAGTTGAATCGTCAAGTTGTATCTGTCGAGCCAACTGTGCTGCAATTAATTAGTTAATTGGACTTCCCACTGTTAAGTATTGCACCCAATAAGTGGGGTTGCTTCACTTACCCAAGACCGCTTCAGTACGACCAGCAGCAGGTAAGGTATACACCTTATTCTTGGGTTCCTAATATTAATGACAAGGTTACAAGTGATTGTCTTGGATGTCATAATTTATTGAGTGATGGAGAAGGGGTGTGTCCTCCACCCAATAATCCCTGCTCACACTCGTGTAATGTTTTAGGTTGGGTGGTGTCAGCCCAACCATCGAGTTGACATGAACCCTGTGCCTCGTCTTCTCTTCTTTCATGAGGTGTAAACTCTGCTTACCTTACAAAACAATCATATTGATGTAACATTTGTTTAGATAATATTTAGCAATGAAATTCATTTAGCGAATAATTTCTACAGCACTATACAGCTATACAGCTAATGAAACTAAATAGATTACATAATATTAACAGAGGCACATCTATAAATTACTGTCAAGTACAGCTTCATGTAGAAAGTATATGAATAGCCTATATATAATATTTTTTTTCTGATGATTCTGTGAACTTTCCTATTAAAGTACCTAAAGTATTAAATGATCCAGCCAGTATCCTTTCCTGTGAGGGCAGGAAAACTGCACCCTGGTTCCCCTGATCTCTCCAGTTACTGTCCTTCGTCAAGCACACCTTTTGGGAAAGATGTTCCACATTCCTGCTTCTCTTCCTGTAGAAACACACAACATTTTACCGCATGAGCAGCTCTTTCTACTGTTTCAGATTTTGCTTTAATGTATTAGTGTGGATGGGGAGTTTTCATCTGTAGGCCCGTCATTGTTTTGTAACTTTATAGAACAGTCCTTTAGGTGTTTCACTAATGTTGGCTTTCATTTTCTCAAATAGCTGTTTGGCTAGATCCAATAACTCACTTCTTCACAGAGCTGTCTTCTAATCTTTGGTAAAATGGGAACACTTGTGTTAGGCTGTCTGTTCAGGACGAGACTGCCAAGTTTGGCCTAGACCTTGATGGTTTTTCTATGCAACCAAAAGCAATGGTTGGATGAGTACCTCATAAATCTTGACATTGTTCGTTCATTCAACCCCCATATAAACAATATCTCTTTTACTCTATTGTTTGATAAACATATCTAAAATAACAATAGTCTAAATATTATGACACCGAGCTTTTGTAATCTCTAGCCCAGTATGACGGCTTTAACACTTATTGTATATCCGCAGGATTTACTGCTAATCCACAGAATCACTTAAAGCAGTGGTTGGAAGATTAAATTAAGATAAAAAATTTTTGGTGGAATGTGTTTCTTGTATAGCTCCTAAACTCTGTTCCTGTGGAATATTAGAAATGTCATCTTGATGTCCCCATTGTTAGAAATTAATTAGGCCTTGTGTGGAACTACATTGCAGCGTCAATTGGAAATCACCATTGTAAAATATTTTTAGTCTAAACTTTTGCTATGGGTCTGGGAAGTTGCCTCAAATGTTATATTTAACATGTGTACTTAGTCATAAGCATGGGCGTGGTAGTGGGGGGGGGGGGAGTGGACCTGACTACCCAGGGCCCGAGTAGGGAGAGGGGCCCATTTTGCTCATGTATCACGTATACTGGCATGGATAGGGACCCATTTATATTGAGAGTGTACAGGGCCCAAAATTTCCTGCTACACTCCTGGTCATAAGATAAACTATTGCCTAATATTTTAATGAAAGGATTTTCTAAATAAATGTTATTAATATTGTCATTATTATTTATATGTTCTGCAGTTTACATGAACATAATACTGTTTACATGAAAAAGTATTCGTTATAATTGCATTTTGCCAGTCATAGAGCTGAAATTAAATTATCAATTAAATGTTTTTATAAAGGACATAGAGTGGCTCTGAGAACCTTGAAAACACCAGATATCAGACCAACAAAAAAAATATTCAGACACCATGTATGTATAGTATGTATTTTTTGGTCATATGTAGCATATTTACAGTATCTTGAAAGTCAGTGCTGAAAACTCAAAGGATGCAAACCCGTTTCTTCCTGAAAGTATTCACATCTATATGGTCTCACTGACGACAAATCAGTGGATGACTTCTTGGCTAAATTGTTTTTCTTCACTTCTTCCTCTTCCTTCTCTATTTTCTTGTATTTCTTTTTCGTTTGTGTTTTTTGAGTCAGTCCTGTGGATGGAGAGACAGCAAGGTGGGTGGCACCCTGAGGGCAACATCACCTTCTATCTTGTGGGAAAAGACACCGGATTTCGGGACAGAGGGAATATGAACCCATTCTGAATATGATTTGAAACACTTCTTTGTCATAAATATGTACCAGCTGTAGGGGAGATTGTGATACAGGCAGGATGGTTTTATGTAAAGAATGGCGACCGGCTCTGTGAGGTTTACTTTATAGAGCTGTGAGTGTCAGTTGTGTGCTGTCTAAGAACCCGCACATCGCATTACTCTTTGAATATCTACACTGACATGACAGAATGTAACACAACACAATGTTGTTCTGTAGTTCTGTGAATGTTATGTAGCACAATCATACATGCATTGTTTTATTTGGTAAGCAACCACATTCTTGTTGGGATTATAAAGTTCATGATAAAAGTCGAAAATGAATACGTATGATCAGAACAGTGGGTTGTCGAAGCTAAAGTAGAGTTTGGAAAAGTCTGGGAGGATGAGCTAGTGGCTCGGTGTGATGGTTCATAGAGGCTGTTGACTCAGGAAAAGGCCAGAAATCAATCTAAAACTACTGTCAGTGGTAAGATGCTAGTGTTCGCAGTGAAAATAGGACGCAACCTGTTAACTGACATGTGAGTAAATAAATTAAGCATAACTATGCATACGATGCATCGGATATGTATTCTAATTACATGCGCTTATTTTTGGCCTGCTTCCATTATTATTAAACAGCCTACGTTTTTTCCTTTTTTTTTTTTTGACTTTATTCACTGCTCACATGTCCCGGTTATAATCGCCCACGTTTTTAGGCTGTTTTTATTTATTCATGGACTCCTTTTTCCTTCTCCGATAAATCTGCCAGGGCGGCTTTCATGCGCTCTTTGGGACACGGGCGCCGTTTCTTAAGTGCGACTCTGATCAGCTGAATTATATCAAACTCTAATAATAACGCCTCGGCCGCCGCTGCCTTGAGCCGCGCCACTGGGCTTTTCAGCGATGAAATACACTAAGTAGTCTGCGACAGCTGAAAGCCATAAAAGCGGTACTCGAATAAAGGATAAATGTGTTGAGTCTGCCTGAAGGAGAAAACAGATTTTAAGATGTGAACTCAAAGAAACATAGACTAGACATGAACAGTGCTTTTAGTAGTTGTAAAGTAAAAAAAAAAAAAGTAAAGTTGTTGTCATTGTTTCTCAGTTGTGTACCCGTGATCCAAAAGATATTGACTTCTGGACTGAACCAGACTCTGTCTCCCAACAGTGAACAACTGGCCTATATTACCACAAAATGGTTGGCCGCTGATGAATGAATTGGTCTATAAGCACATAATTAAATAGAGCATTTCACCTTCAGTTTTTTCTTGAGCTGATCCAACGAACTTGTCCTGCTTTTAGAATTACAAGCTGTACTATTAAGTTTTTGTACCGCAATATGATTGGACTGACTGGAATGAATCAATAAGACTGGTTTAACTCTCCTTATGACAATTTGGGCTAATCATAACGAGGCCATGTAAACTGCCTCACCCAGGGGGCACAACGTGATGCCCACCTGTTCACCTGTTCTCCAACGTTGCACAAAGTGAGCGCGTGAGTCACACGGTGACACAAAAGAGCTTCATCCAGAACAAAGCAAACTTACTTTGGCTCCACTCCTATCAGCGAGATTATGTAGCGTCAGCAAAAACACCTGAAGCTACCACATCCAATTCTGATGACCTCCTTAACGCCAGTAAAGATGAATGGCCCCAATTGTTGTTCAAATCATCAATTGATTTTTTTCATGTGTGCGTGCAAGCACATAATATATATTATCATACAGGTATTACATAAAAAACTTACTCCATATTATTATATATGGTAAAATTCTTTTAGGCTGCCACTTTTAAATGTGTGTTTGAACATCAGTGATACCTCCTGTTATCTTTATCCACTGTAGAAATTCTGAAATTAATGCCTGCTGATACACACACCAACATGTGAATAAGGGAAATACCCACAATCTTTTACCCCCACTTCAAATGCTGGTTTTACAGATATGGTAAGAGATTCTTAGCGGTTCTGATAAAGGACACTGGAAATGAGACCCAAATCCCACAGTAATAGATGATTTATTGTTGGTGAGTGTCACCCATTCACAAAACACACTCTCTTTCTCCCTCTCTCCAAACAGTCACAGCCTGCTATCAGCTCTGAGGGCTAGTTTCCGCGGTAATTGATATGATTAGACATAAATGAAGGCTTCACAGCTATTTTACGTCTCTTTTATTGTAATTGATATTTTTTGTGGTGGTCCATAAGGGGAGAAGATGTAATGACAGCATGTTCAGCTGCTGAAGTGTTCAATCAGCCTCTTATTACAGACCAAAGACAAATTCATTCTTTCTGATTTCCTGTCTCTCTCTCTCTCTCTCTCTGTCTCTGACTCTCTCTCTGTCTCTGACTCTCTCTCTGTCTCCGACTGATTCTCTCTCTCTCTCTCTGATTCTCTCTCACTCTGATTCTCTCTCTCTCTGATTCTCTCTCTCTGTGTCTCTGATTTTCTCTCTGTCTCTGACTGACTCTCTCTCTCTGTGTCTCTGATTCTCTCTCTCTGACTTTGCTTATCTCTCTGTCTCTGATTATCTCTCTCTGTCTCTGATTCTCTCTGTCTGTCTGTCTCTGTTTCTCTCTCTCTCTCTCTCTCTCTCTCTCTCTCTCTCTCTCTCTCTCTCTCTCTTTCTGCCTTTCTTGTATGTGTCCTGGCTGGTGAATGAGTCACAGATGCACATGGACACGCATCTCTCTGGCCTGGCCATCCTGTGCCCATTACTCCAAAGGGGGAAAGTGATTTTTCTACTGCTGCTCCCCATCAAACCCTGATGGAAAAATGGCAGGTTCGTCGGCAGCGTGTGTGATTTGACCTTCGTTAGTTGTTTATTCTGTTTCCACCCACATCTGTTTGCTGTTACAGACCTCTGCGCTGCTCCTCCGGGTGGCTGGGAACCGTGTGTTTTTAGCCAGAGTTGCAACTTCACATGGGAATCCAGCCAAATCAGCTGGTCCTGCTGCTTTACGGTAGCCATCACATGTCCCATTAGATTATGGCTTTTACTCCCAAGCCAGTTTTGTTGACTCAGTGTTCAGCAAATCTAGACACTGGGTCCATGTGCCCATGAACGGATGTTAGGCAGTTATAATGTTCTAGCTTCTTTTTGTGACTTGGTGTTGTCTGATTGTAAAGTCAACTGCCAACACTGTGTTTATGTGATTGCCTACCTGATGTTGCAATGGTGTGATTAGATGTTTAATGTAATAACTCGACTCATTGCATTAATCATTCCCTAAGAATTTACACATTTCTTTTTAAATCTAATATGATAAAATGTTTTTCAGAATTTTTTTTTACAGTGGCCATGGTAATGTGGTAATAGCAAGTACCAAACTAATTCCAAGGACAAACACTTTGTACAACATTATACTACAGAGGTTTCTCATTAAATTAGACCATGTGGCATGGACGTAATTTTGATTTCAAAAGTGGGGGGGACATGGATTCGTCGCTATTTAAATATTTGGTTTTAACCATAAAAACTGGGGGGGACCAAAGCCGGCTTTTGAAAAAGTGGGGGGGACATGTCCCCCCCGTCCCCCCCCCCAAAATTACGTCCGTGCCATGTGGGTTATTATAGCCTCTTAATGTTAAAGAAACATAAAATCCCCTAAACCTTAATTGATAGCCCACCTCCCAAGTACACGTACCCTCCAGTGGAGATTGGACATCCCTACTCTCCTCTATAAGCAGGTGTTGGTGTGTACTGTGTGAGGTGGCATGTGTACTATCCATTACTCACATCTATAACTAGGGTGTGTGTGTGTGTGTGTGTGTGTGTGTGTGTTTGTGTTTGTGCATGAGTGTGTGTGTGTTTGTGCATATGTGTGTGTGCGTGTTTGTGCATGTGTGTGTGTTTAAGCATATGTGTGTGCGTTTGTGTGTGTGTGTGTGTGTTTATGCATGTGTGACTGTGTTGGTCTGTTCTTCCCTTCTCACAGCTGTAAATATACATCCCGTGTGAAGGATTACCAGTCAGGACTTCATAAGAACACTACTAAACTGTGATGGTTTTAAGGGGGAGCATCTGTTTGGCTGGGTTCGAGGTTCAGCGCCCCTCGTTGAGAATAATGGCCCCAGGACCGGCTCTGAGCAAGGTGGCCATCCGTGTCACACTTCCCAGCAGGGCTCTCATACACTGAGTTACCTCCGAGTCCGAGTCCCACCTTAAAGCATCGAAGTATGACTGGTGCTTTGGTGCCATGGTGTAGAAATCTCCTTCTGAACCCTGTGATGCTAACCGATGCTAACTGCTCTGCTAACACCATTGGTGGGTTCAGAAGTCAGTAACCTGCAGGGCTGCTAATGTGGTTAGTTGTAAACCTTTGAAATGTTGTAAATTGATTGTAAAGCAACATTTTGGTTCTGTGGTTTCGTTTGGACTGCACAGCTCATGGAAATGGCTGGCAAAGATTTCATTAGAGGAAAACAAGTCTGCTTTCACTGAGTGATAATTACTAACAGAACGAATGATTGCTAATTATTGCATTAAACAGGAAACGATATAGTTAATAACCACACAACTCTTTATTCTTTATTAATCTCTTTCATATGTGGGACATTAGACAGAGTATGCTGTAAATATTTAATATTATTGCATTAATGCGTTATTTCTGAATTATCGCTGTAATTACTGCATTACCCATGACAAACATTCCTGCCTGACAGAAAACAGAGTGAATGTCACTAATGGTCTTGCAGACGAGTCCAGACGTGGAGAACTGGGGGTCTCTGCTCTAACCCTGCTATATTACTAAACAGTGTATGAGCTGATTCAGGGTCAGTATTGCAGGGACCCAGCTGTAGAGTGGAGTAAGCAGGACACCCTGCACTTAAAATGCAATTTCATTACATTGCTGGAAATATGAAATTATTCTAGATATGTTATGGTTAAATGATGTTACATGTTGTAACACAACACATGATGCTTAATGCAGTTAAGGAGGGAGTAGGAGAGACAGAGATGCTGTGGCCTGGTTCTCCTGGGTCCTGCGAGTGGGACTGTGGGTCTGGCGTTAGCAGCTGGGCTCTAAAAGATCAGCCACACGGGGGGAAATTGTACGAGACACCACCATGATCAGAAATAGGCCATGCTGCAGGCTGAGCTGGCTGAGTCTCTCTTACCATATCTGTAAAACCAGCATTTGAAGTGGGGGATAAAATTGTGGGTGTTTCCCTTATTCAGCAGGGCGGATTATCCACATGTAGGTGAGCTGCACCTGCTCAGAGAAGATCCAGCAGTCAAACACTGATGGAGATTAAGGAGCTTTATAATGTGAGTGACGCCTAGAAGAGAAGCACAACAGACATGCAAGGCCGCTCTGATAGCACTGTGTGTGTGTGTGTGTGTGTGTGTGTGTGTGTGTGTGTGTGTGTGTGTGAACACTAGCCCACTGCCCTGAACACTGAAGCACTGTGCTGATAAAACCTACAGACAAAAATCTATTGGGGAAATGTTAAGGCAGAGATGAAGGCATGCTGGAGTCATCAGCACCAAACCTAGTCTGACCTCCAACTCCATTCTGACCACTCTGACCACTCTGTGCCTCAAGCCACCTTATAAAATACTCCAGTTGAAAACAAGTATTTGTGTTGACAATTAAAGTCTGATTACGGAGAGAGAAAAAAGAAAAGAAAGATGGTGTGACTTTCTCTGGGCAGTCAATTAAATGGTTACACCAACAGCAGTCCTGCACTTGCGTCCATGTTCCTCAGAACTACACAAGAGCACAGTCTCTCATTGGAACCAGAACCTAGAAAGATTCTGCCATCCTGTGTGGCTAAAGCAGGTTCCTTCAGAGAATGAAAGGGACAGTGGTGTTATCGAGCGAAGTCCCCTGGAGTGACCCAGCACTGGGATCAGGCAGGAGGTGCAGGACTCCCTGTCACGTTACCATGTTGGAAGTTACAGGCACTTTCATCACCGCTAGTCTTCCTCAGTCAGCATGGACATGCACTGCTCATAAATATGCAACAACACAGGCCCCTCCCCCCTCAATCTCTATGGTGATGGAAAATCAGTCACTATAACATGCAATTACAAATCCTATCACACCCCAAGTCCATCTGGGCCAAACATAAGCTCTGAGAGACCCCCAACCCCATGTCCCTGGGCCCAATGAGAACAGCAGTCTGGCTACCTGCTCTAACATACTCCCCAAGTTTACTTCACAGTTTGACCGTGCCGTTATCCTTTTCAGATGTGGTCTCTTTAGCACGCAACAGAAGTATTGCACTACGAATTATTACTTTTTAATGCATCCAAATGATTATCCCATGTAGAGATGGATGATCAACAACTAAAAGCACGATATTATTCCGCTCAATTACCGGAGTATGCTGTGTAATTGCACGATAATGGGTTCGATAAAACGTGTTATTAAGGGTGTTTTCCTTTCATATTAAACTTCCATTTAAGATTGACATCCCTCGCCGTCATGGCTCCGCACAAGAGCTTAAGTGTGCTTTCAGCAGGTGTTTTCTGAACACACACACACACACACACACTACTGTAATGGCGGACGCTCGGTGTAAGCTCTGCAGTGTCTTAATTAGCACTGATTGCACTGTGAAAGGGTTGAAGTGGCTGTATTAGCGCCATAAAACACCGCTCAGTGCGTTAGCCTCTCTCCCCTCCCGCGCTCCTCCACCCAGTGTGTTAATTACCAGAAGGGTGGAAAAGCTAGCTAGTTAATTCAAAGTAAACAAACCGATATATATATATAGGCCCGCGTGCTTGTGTGCGCGTGAGGGCGAGCGCTGGTGTGAAACGCGGGACAGAGAAGGACACAATCCCGGCGAGTTAATGTGGAGTAATAAACTGGAGGGCTGGAGTGCGGGAGTGGGTCTGTGTAATGTGCTTAACTCTATTCAGCGCTAATTCGACTCTGGCCGTAGTGCCAGACAACAGCGTCCAGCTCTACGCCGAGACTAACAAAAACCTACATTTCCATTTCAACGGCGGGAACGGAGCGCGAAAGAGGGTCGCCATTCCTCTCTCGGTCTCTCACCCTCTTAATTTCTGCTCTTCACTCTGCCTTCCTCTTTCGGAAGCGAAAGCACTCTTCCACCAGAAAATTCCCATCTGCACTTTGTCGGCCGGCCTGGCTTTTTACATTAAGACTCCTTTCATAAACAATTAGGATGCCGTTGTCACCACATAAATCAAGTGGGTTCTTTAGAGGGGGGGAGCAGGCCTGCGAGAGGACATTTAGCCTTTTAGATGATGTCTATTGAGGGCACCTGTAAGGCGGGCTTAGAGCAGTACAGCATTCCCAAATCAAAACAATTTCTTTAAACAAATTACACTATAGCTCACAAGGTTTCCAGAGAAACAAAATGAATGTGTAATTATAACTTGTAGTAACTAGGACAGCCAATGAGACACAGCTATAGGACAGTGGTACATGCTGAATGAAAGAAAAAATGTAAATGTGAAAACAGTTAAACACTTTGCTTGTACAGCTGATGAAGTTGCTGTGTCCTAAATAGAGAATGTATTCTCTGGAAGCCACTCACCGGCCACTTTATTAGGTACACCTTGCTAGTACCGGGTTGGACCCCATGTTGCCTTCAGAACTGCCTTAATCCTTCGTGGCATAGATTCAACAAGGTACTGGAAACATTCCTCATAGATTCTGGTCCATATTGACATGATAGCATCACACAGTTGCTGCAGATTTGTCGGCTGCACATCCATGATGTGAATCTCCCGTTCCACCACATCCCAAAGGTGCTCTATTGGATTGAGATCTGGTGACTGTGGAGGCCATTTGAGTACATTGTCATATTCAAGAAACCAGTCTGAGATGATTCGTGCTTTATGACATGGCGCATTATCCTGCTGGAAGTAGCCATCAGAATATGGGTACACTGTGGTCATGAAGGGATGGACATGGTCAGCAACAATATTCAGTTAGGCTGTGGCATTAATACAATGCTCAATTGGTACTAATGGGCCCAAAGTGTGCAAGGAAAATATCCCCCACACCATTGCACCACCACCATCAGTCCAAAACGTTGATACAAGGCAGGATGGATCCATGCTTTCATGTCGTTGATGCCAAATTCTGATCCTACCATCTGAATGTCGCAGCAGAAATCGAGACTCATCAGACCAGGCAACATTTTCCAATCTTCTATTGTCCAATTTTGGTGAGCCTGTGCAAATTGTAGCCTTAGTTTCCTGTTCTTAGCTGACAGGAGGGGCACCCGGTGTGGTCTTCTCCTGATGTAGCCCATCCACCTCAAGGTTCAACGTGTTGTGTGGTCAGAGATGCTCTTCTGCATGCCTTGGTTATAACGACATTACATTATTTGAGTTACTGTTGTTCTATCAACTCGAAACAGTATGGCCATTCTCCTCTGACCTCAATAGCCAATTGACTAGTACCTTTAAAATTCTACTTTTCTGTAGCTGGTTCCTGTCATGTATGTCATACTATGTCAGAAACATTGCAAATATTTTTGTTTTAAAGCATACATGCATTTAAAAATATTTTCTTATATGTCCACTGCTTATAATTGTTTGTTTTTGTATAAATCTGAACAACTCAAACACTGTAGTGAAGTACACAAGGTTTCCGTGATGTTTCAGATCGAGAACCTTCAATGGCTGTGCAAGAAAAGAGTACTTTGCTCTGACAAAGGACTTCTGTTCAGAACATCCTGTTTCTCTGGAAACCTTGTGTACTTTTGAACTCTCTCTCTCTTTCTCTCTTTCTCTCTCTCTGAAATAACTTCTGTGTACAGTTAGGTACAGGTATGTAAAATTAGGCTATAATAATGGGGAAATATGTGCTATAGCTGAATCAACTGCAGACAGGCAGATAGATAGATAGATAGATAGACAGACAGAGACAGACAGATAGACAGACAGATAGACAGACAGATAGACAGACGGATGGATGGATGGATGGATGGATGGATGGGGGCAAGCCCTGACTGGACAAAGGATCTGTGATCTGGCGAATGTCTGATTTGTCATAACATTTCTCTTTTCCCCACTCGGAATTGTCAAAGAAAAAAATAATTAAAACCGAGGGCGCGGGCAGGTGCGAATAGCGGGCGGTTCTGATAGGTAAATCTAGCGGAACAGCATGAGGAGCGCTCGTGATGAGATCCCACTGCCGGACCAGTTTAAAAACTGAGCACCGCGCCAGACCGGCCTCTTCCTAGCAATATGTATTACAAATTGGCTATTTGTATGGAGGCTCTTTAGGGCAGAGGGAGCGAGGGCATACTGTCCCCGGGGACTGCTGCTCTATAGCGGGGTCTTTTTAGCACAGTTTGGGCATAGGACGGGAGGAGGGCCGGTTAAAATTATGTCACGGGAATGCGCGCAGTGTCATTAATGCCGCCCTCCCTTTTCCTTTCACTCTCGGGGGCACGAGAGGCCCCCGCGCGCTCTCATCAGAATGCTAATTCCCCATTTAGAATCCTCCCCCGCGCGCGCCCCAGTGAATGGACTTTCTCTAGAAAAATAAAAAAAAAATCAACTCCACAGATGCCGCGTATCAGGCGCGCGGCACCTCCCCGCCGCTCATTCAACCCCAATTAATTAACCCTCGCGCTAAGCGGGCAGGTACTCTCGCGCTGCCGCAGGCGGCGGACGCAGCTCAAATTTAAATGCGCATCTAATTTATCGCGCGTCTGATCGGGCCACTTTTGTTAAGAAAGGGGACATTTTTCAACCCGCCCGCCCGCCTTCCTCCCTCCCTCCTCCAACATGTAATCCCTATAGATCCCGCGTGAGATTTAATAGAGTGAGAGGCAGCTCGTGGGCCGATTGATGCCGTCTGAAATAAAACGATTTAAAGCGTTCCTTTGTTCGGCTCGCGCTCCCCGGCGGATCCCGACTGAAGGACTCAAATAGAGAGTGACTGCGCTCTAATTGCGCCGGCTCGTGAGCGGTTTGTCATATGGAACTATTTGAATAGAGATTATGGGCGGCACTTCACGCAAATCCACTCCGTTTAGAGCGTTAGACTGACGTAGGATCTGTGGGGAAAGTCGGGGATTACACAAATGGACTACATTTACCCCATTAACACTCACACGACGCTGCTTAGCATCTCAATGGCGCTGTTTGGGGCTATTTGGATAGTCTCATGTCGCATGTCTAATGCCAGATTAGTGAATAATAGATATCCATAATCCGCGTTAAGAGTAGAAAGTCCCCCCAGGGCCGAGTAACAACACTGTGTACTCAAGGCAATTTTTTTTTAAGTAATAAAGATTTGGAAGTCAATGTTTTAACAATAACGGTGGTATTGGAGAAAAGTGTAACTTTTTGGAGGAGGGACAATGTAGGCGGATACCGTGATAAAATATAGATTATGTCCGATCTCTTTTTGAATAGCCTACTGGTCTAGAGGCCTGCTCTTCACACAATGTTGATGTTTCTCTATGTTGGGTATTTGGAGTGATGTGTGTGTGTGTGTGTGTGTGTGTGTGTGTGAGTGTGTGTGTGTGTGTGTGTGTGTGTGTGTAAATAGCTTCACTAATCTCCGTGTTTGAAAAGCGCTGATTTATGGCGGGTGGTGAATGCGGGCTATGATTAGAAGGGCCGGTGGTAAGTGCATTTGGGTGTCTCTGTGTGACGGTGGAGTAAATAGGCGCTTTATTTATCGCCTTGCCGGGGCTCTCTGTGCGGAAGAGCGCCTCTCCAAATTGAAATATAGCACGAGTTTACTCTCCTGATTAGGGCTGGAGAGCCGCGGCGCCCAAGGCTATCATCAAACAGAGAACACCGCGATCTGACACCTAATTGTGGCGGGATTAATGTGTGCGAAGTGACAGCAAATAACCCCGGGTGTCAGCGCCACAGCCTGGTGGCCCGGAGGCCGCCTGCGGGCGCTGGCTGAGACCAAAATGGGGGATATGATGGTGCGGGACGTTTGATGCCCGGTCACACGGGCTCCAATACGGTGCAATAAGTGTTATAAGTGTTAATCTTATGGCGCATGGCTGTGGGTGACGGCGGGGGTTCTACTTCAAGTGTACCCCAAGGGGAAATTATAAAAAAAAGTTATTCAATTGTGATAACACCAGTGTCCGTTAATCTCACCTCCAATAACGGAATTATGTGAGATAGTTTGTGTTCTGAGCACGTTATGAATAGGTTAATGTAGTGGGGAAATTCTAATCCGATTAGGTCACGAAAACCACATTTACGCAGGCGACGTGACTTGAAAATGAGCAGACGTTATGACCTAACGTGTCTGTCCAAATTGCGTGTCCAAAGTATGTTCAAAAAATAGATCTACTTAACGCAGCGGGAAAAGCGCGTCTCCGCAAACAACACGACCTCCTTATTGTTATGACAGCGTTCTTGATCATGTCAAATCCTTTGACTAGATCACTAAAAGCCCCGTAATGAGCTTGTCAGCATCACACATCCGTCATGCGATGAAGCAAGAAGTCTCAGCTAAGTTTCTCTCTCTCTCTCTCTCTCTCTCTCTCTCTCTCTCTCTCTCTCTCTCTCCCTCTCTCTCTCTCTCTCTCTCTCTCACTCACTCACTCTCTACAGGAGATAACGGTTTTATGATCTTATAGGCTTATTGGTTGTTGGTAGCATGTTATATATTCCCCGAGGAAAGTGGAATCAAGTCATCTTTACTGCGTTCATTTCGAAAAATTAGGCCAGTGTTTTCGGTGGCTCGTAATCATAATGGATTTTGAATGGATTCAAATGGCGTGTAATGTATTCACCCAGGACATTTTTGCCTAAAAGCTGTGAGCTATAACTGCTTATGGCCTTTTAAGACTGCCTGATGATATTTTAGAATTATGGTGGTTTAATTTAATCTGTAATGAGAGGTCCGAAGACTGTTATTAATGCATTAAACATTGATGCTCGTGCCTAACCCTCTGTGTTAACTCCTGTCACTGACCGCTTGTCTTTATACAGTGATTTTAGTGTTTATAAGATGAAGAATATACTATAAGTAGACTAATGAAAGGGCTATTGTTAACGATTGTCTCGTTATAGCTTGTATTATAGGCTATTATTACATACATAACATTAGTATATGACTGTTATTGTAGTATGATTGCAATAATAGTCTCTACTTTTTATACTTTGCCCATTTTTTGGTACAGCTACTTAAACATGTTACATGTTCCATTGCTACATACGATAAGCCATTATAGGCCTACTGCAAATACGAAGTAGAACTATGACTGAATTTCCCTCTTTCCGAAAGTGAGTCGCAGTATGTTCACGCCCTTCATGCTCCCGTAGAGCACGTGTCTGCTGAATCTCCACCGGCGCTCACCCGGGCGTTACAATATAAACTTCCAATAAAAAGGAACCACGTGATGACCTTTACCGTAATTCATCACCGCGAGTCGGTGACTGAGGGGGGCCCTTCACAGACCGATAATTTGATTACTACAACATCTGTAACATCAATAATGTCCGATGAGATTGTTTTGCGCAAGCAAACATACCGTAGGCCGTTAAAGGGAAAGGTGGGGTGTCATCGGTTTAGGGCTCCGGCTGTTTGACATTTTCACCTGAATTTCCCATTAGGTGGCCGAGCGCCGATTAGAAATGATCCACTTGGTCATGTCAGGGCGTTTGACGGTGACTTTCTCCTCGAGCTGATAATATAAATATGTTCCTGGTGGAAGAAAGCGACACTACACACGTTAACCTTTCCCGTGGGCATTATTGTTGCCACCCAAGACTAATAGTAATCTCAGAAAACCATCTAAAATGTATATTTTGTATGAATTGTCCTATAGTTTCTGAATACACTGCTTATATTCAAACGCTTACTCTCGTGCATTCAAAGAGACGCATGAAAACTCTTAGTGCGGGATATAAATGTTTTGCCTAACCAGAGGAAGCATTGCGCTCACAATCCAATCGCTGGATCCATTAGGCTAATTTATTAAGCGCAATTTGCCTTGTGTCATTGCGCTGAGTAATGTCGAGGTGTTCAGAACAGTAAGACATGCGGCCACTGGGCGGGATAAGGGGGAAACACGGGGCTGACACGCGGAATTAGGAAGCAATTAAGAGGAGGTGGTTCCCAGACAAACGGTGGGCACTTGCGGACAGCGCTCGGGAGTGTGATGTCAACTTAATTGCTATAATCTGATCGGTCTTTAATAGCGCTATCACCCACACACACACACACACACACACACACACACACACACACACACACACACACACACTCTCACTCTCTCTCTCTCTCTCTCTCTTTCACACACACACTCTCTCACACACACACTCTCTCTCTCTCTCTCTCTCTCTCTCTCTCTCTCTCTCGCTCTCTCTCTCTCTTCCTCTCTCTCTTTCTCTCTCTCTGAAATTCTAGATCCCGCCTCAGGATACTCTAGCACTGTAACTCTAGATAACTACAATGAATTTATACCTATATAAAATATGGAACAGTTGTCATAATCAGGTGAAAGAGTAGTTAACCCTTAAATTATTTATTTATTAAGTTAGTTTTTAGCATTTTTACATCTCGACAATTAAAATGATTGTTATTTCACATTAGCTAATATTTGCCACATTCATTCAATTTAAATCTACATTGAAAATAGATTTGTTAGTTATATATATATATATCACGGACGTAGTTTTGGGGGGGGACGGGGGGGACATGTCCCCCCCACTTTTTCAAAAGCCGGTTTTGGTCCCCCCCAGTTTTTACAGTTAAAACCAAATATTTAAGTAGCGACGAAGTCATGTCCCCCCCACTTTTTAACGGTTAAAAAAACAATATCCAAATAGCGACAAATCTAGCACTAGGATCATGCAGCTCCGAGCTCCCCCCCCCCCCCCCCCCCCCCGCTCAACAATTTTTGTTCACAGCGCTCAACAATTTTCATTCAACCCCCCCCCCCCCCCCCCGCTCAACAGTTCGCCACCCCAGGTTGTGTCCCCCCCACTTATGAAATCAAAACTACGTCCATGATATATATATATATATGACATGACCTATGACTGAATTTCCCCATATATATGGGTTTATATATATAAACCCATGAATAACCTGAATTAGATTTTGTGAACTACAGCTGACGAGTGTGTAACATGAAGCCGACCTGTAGACTAGGTCTGAGCACTGAGCAATCTGGATTTCTAGTGATCTGCGCCTCGGGCTGAATCCCCTTCTGCGTATCCACCAGTAAAAACCCAGTTAATAATGCGGTTCGCTGGGCGGCTGCTGGGATGTTTGCAGGGCCGCTTTGGCGCCCGTCCCACGCTTAGAGATGCATGATTAAGAGCAGTTTGTGTTAGCTAATGTGACCACGGTTGTTTGCCCCGCAACGGGCATCTTTAAATCATCTTTGTTGTGTTTTGCAGTCCCTATTTGCTCTGCTCCCGGGCAGCTGTTTTCGCTCCCTGGTTTTCGCTATTAGGCGTATTTAAGGCAGGGCGCCTTCAGACGCCGGCGCCTTGTTCAAGGTGGAGTTGCTTTGGGTCTTTTTTTTTCTTTCTTTGCACAGCCGCACAAGCTATTTGTCTCACCAGTCAGGACTGTTAATGTTACATTAGGTGTTTGATGTTTCATCATTTCAACCAATATTGCGCGAAATAACGAATGTAAAATGAAACTGCGAGGAACACGTTTTGAATTCCCTCAGAAGGTGCAGGAAAAAACCCCCACGCGCCATGCTTATTAGCCTGGGTAATTTATTTTGTGTATGTCAGAAAACAAGAAGGCCAGAAAAGAATATGGGCTTTCTTTTCCATTACCAAACATTACGCTGCCTCTCCCATCACCACGCTGTTAAGTAATTTGAGAAAAGCCAACAGAGTCTAGCGGCATGCGCGTGGCGTGTGTTTAAACCCATTACTTTACCTTTTAATCAAACCTCCAGCTCGTGTCAAAACGTGCCATTTTAGCCATGCATCTCCACCGCCTGGTTCCAGTTCACCGGGTGACCTTGAAAATGTTTGCTCTCCTAAACGTCATCTCTCTCTCTCTCTCTCTCTCTCTCTCTCTCTCTCTCTCTCTCTCTCTCTCTCTCTCTCTCTGTGTAGCGATTCTCATTTTGTTCTTTTGTGAAATAAATGCAGTAAAACTGATCTTGTGAAGGAAAATAGTTACTATTACTGAAAAACTGATAATGATGATGATGATTATGATGATGGTGAAGGTGATAGTGATGAAGAAGATGACGTGGCGTGATTGTGGTGGCGGTAGTAACGGTTTAGTTACCACCTTTATTACTGAATCCGTTACAAACACCCCTCCTGCACGCGTACACGCGCACACACACGCGCACCTGCTCGTGCCATGTATGGCTCGCTCTCTGAGTCTTGTCCTGTCTGCTGTCTGCGACTCCCCTCTTCCCTGAACCGCTGATCCAGGTGTTTGTCCGGAGCTATAAGAAATCATTCACATGACCTGTGTGTGTTGCTTCTTTATGCTTGGCGCCTGAGAATAATAGCTGTAGTAAGCAAGGTGTTTGGGGGTTGTGTGTGTTTGTTGTTGTTGGTGGTGATTGTGATGTTTATGTGTGTGTGTTGAGAGATGGTGGAGGGTGGGGGTGGAGGGGTGGGGGCTAGCAGCTTTCTGCCATATGATTTATCGCGGGTCTGAGCACACTGCTCCCGTCCTGGGCCGAGCCTGTCCTAACGCATTTCAGCGCGTGCATCAGCCGTGATTAAACACCTGCTATGGCGCGGGAACAAAGCGCGCTAATCCAATATGTATCTCTGACATCTTAAATATCGCCCAATCCCCCGGCATCACGCGCAGCTTTTCCACGAGATGGAATTCTAAAACATATTTTTCTAATTTATGGACGGACGATAAATCAAAATTAAGCCATGGACAATGAAATATACATCAGCGCGCACCGAGCGTGAAGCAGCGCGAGCGCCAGAAAGGCGCCAAAGGCGCCGGAATGCAGGTTACACACTCCTGCACGTGCACGAATAAATAAGACCACTGTGAGACTTATTCTAACATTTCTTATGTATACTCTATTAGATTTTAACGATAAATAACAAAATATCGACGTAAAGGTCTACAGAGCCTGCGTTACACACACGTGCCGCTTACAGCGTTTGTTTTCACACAGCCTACTTTAAAACTAATTAATCATGGTTCTCATTCTACTTCATTTTCTCTCATGAATTTCTAAGTAATTTCAAGTGTTCGTCTCCGAGATTTAAAACAGAAAATGTGCTTTAACAGCAGTGAGCAATAGTCCATAAACCTCTGGTAATAGCATTAATAAATTACCAGTGATAAATTACATTTTGTACACATTGCAATCTTTTGTACCACTTTCCATTGTTTCCCCTTATTTCCGTCCTGTGTGTGTGTGTGTGTGTGTGTGTGTGTGTGTGTGTGTGTGTGTGTGTGTGTGCGCGCGTGTGTGTATGTGCGCGCCTGTATGTGTGTGTGTGTGTGTGTGTGTGTGTGCGCGCGCGTGCGTGTGTGTGTGTGTGTGCGCGTATGTGTATGTGCGCGCCTGTATGTGTGTGTGTGTGTGTGTGTGTGTGTGTGCGCGCGCGTGCGTGTGTGTGTGTGTGTGTGCGCGTATGTGTGTGTGTGTGTGTGTGTGTGTGTGTGTTACTGTTTCTCTTGTCTGAACAGCACACGCAGCCTTTTCTCCCCAACCGGATTAATGTCTCCTGCACAGAGCGTGAGGCCATTCTCTCCGGTCACTGTCCCGGTGACGGTTATTATTTGTGACTCCTCAATTCCACCGTTTCCCCGAATTCTCAGCACATTCCAGCCGGTGTATTACGAACAGCGAACTACCTGGACATCAGCCACGTGTCTAGGCCTCGCGACATAATGGCTCCTGTCCGCATGTTTGGAAACATGAACCTGCGTCACTAGCCTCCATACCTCAGAAAGAGTGCTACCTAAAGAGAAAAAAGTGTTTGTCCTTTGTTAGTATTCTTTTTGCAGGAAAGCAATTTTGTAAGACCTATTCTAACTTTCAGTATAGATTCTTGTATTGAAATTCAGTACTGTATTGAAATAACGCGTCAGATTGACCCAGGAGTGCAATTGCCTGAGTGGAATAATTGTTAGTAATCAGTCTAATTAATATAATAATCATCTCATTTTATACCTCTTAATGAAAATTAAGTGCATTTTTGATGCATAAGTTGTAATCAACAGCCCAAGTAATTCATTTAATCATTTGTTTCAATGTTTATTCAAATAACCAAACAATTTAATCCATTCATTTAAAAACATTAAAAACTTTGCAAAGTGAAAGAGAACCACGGAGCTTCGGTGGACAATTACCCCTCTCTCTCTCTCTCTCTCTCTCTCTCTCTCTCTCTCTCTCTCTCTCTAATATATATATATATTATATATATATATATATATATATATTTCACAGTAGCTGGCAGTGTTTTTGTTTTGGCATGGTTAAACCACAATTCAGTTTAATGTGCATGTATTCGTAATACACACTTCATTACTAATAAATAAACTGATTTGTCAGCAGATGCGTTTTTAACGTTAACGAGAGACTAGACAGCTGCACGTGCTGGCATGATCAATGGAAGCGGAAGTCATGTGGATCAGGTGTTCCGGTTTTGTTTGTTTGTTTATTTGTTTGGTACACTAAGGGTTTACGTGCAGGGGAGAGTCAAACGTGCGCATCCTCTCTATCGGTCTGACCGATACAGGTAAGCTACTTACACAGGTAACCCGGTCACACGGCCTACATCGCCTAAACACTTTTAATGTTTCTGATAAAGACCCCATCATATTAATTTTGATAGTCTTACAAACCCGCCTCCTCTGTATGAGTATTTTATTTATTTATTTCTGCTCCATCAGTGCCAATCAATCCATCTTCAGAGCATTCTCAGCACTCTCGGCACTCTCAGCAATCAGAACTTTGATTTCTCGCTCTCTAATAAAACGACACGCGCGCGGTCGAGATGAATGAGGACACAGTTTGGTGAGAGTAAGTAAAAATCTTTCTCTCGTTCTCTCTCTCCACTCAGCGACTTTTATGTAAAACAGCACAATTAAACAACCCCGTCAGTGTCCAGAAAATGAATGTATGCCCGAACCATGATATTAATTTCGCTGATAAATGTTCCTCACTTCCAAATTAGTCTACTGCGCTCTTCTTGCTTAAACACAGAAACACATATCTAATTCCAGCCCTCAGAGCTAAGGTGCCTTTTTTATGATGTTATATTTAGTGTGTGTGTGAGGGGGGGGGGGGGGGGTGATGGTGTGTGTGTGTGTGTGTGAGAGAGAGAGAGAGAATGTGTGTGATTTTTCATTCCATATTTTGCGTCTCTTCTTTCTGCCCCTCAAACTGAAGATGTGATCAATCTGCCACCTATTAATGTGCTTAATTGATAATGCTTACTAATCAGACCATACTAATCAGACCATACTAATCGGACCATACTAATTAGACCATTCTAATCCGACCACTCTGTTACTTTGGAAACTTTGTGGCGATCGCGCCCTGCATGATGTGAAAATTCATCACGCGCTAAGAGAGTGTGAGTCTCGGGCAGAGGCTGACGTACGTAATCACTGGCACCGGTCAAATTCTTCTGAGATATGATCGTTCACCCTGCAAACCCACCAGAAAGATTTTTTTTATGAACAGCCCATAACTACATTGGCACCGTGATGGACCTTAATTTATGTAGTCGCAAGGGAACTGGACAACTATCTGTTGTGTATAAATGAGTGAAATGCATTTAACTTCACTTGATGTGACATCACGCTTTCTCTGACACGCCCGGATCAAGGCGGCCGCTTTCTAATTGAATGACATTAACACAGAGTAGTTGTTGCTTTTTTGTTGTCAAACCCGAGACCCTTTGAACCATCAATCTCCGGCGCGAATGAGCGTGTCTGTCTCGCGCGTAAAGAAGCGCACTGTGACGTTGTCAGAAGCAGTTGCCATAACATTTTGCCGTGGTGCTCGAGCTCAATTTGTTCTTCCCTGCATCCGCGTGCCCCTTCTCCAGGGGCCTCGCGCCGCGTGTCCTGAAGTTGTCACGGGCGGTTGTCTGTTCAAAAGCTGCTCAGACATCTGTTGAGTAGAATGTCCCTTGTTGAGAATTATATATAAGCTCTGCTTGATACGAGATCAGGCGCAAAAAATGGATTTGACAGTTTTTAACTTTAGGGAATGATGATGATCGTGGTGATTATTATTGTTTAGGTTATTATCAGTGTTGTTGTGCATTTACCATATTTTCGTTTTGTCCGGCATTTTTGCTTTTCGTAAATTAAAAATAGGTACTTGCGTGTTAGTGCGTTGTGCGTGACGACGAGGATCGGGGATTCATTTAGATTCTTATTAACAAGTCTGCATGAGCACGTGACATATGTGCATGGCTTGTTTTCACAAAATAAGTCGTTATACATCAAAAATCGCTCCAGATTTATACATAGTAAACTAAACTTCAAGAAATGTCGTGCTTACAGGTTTAGTTATGATAACATTTACATTTCAGATCCAAGCGGTCACGGTACGTCGCCATTGTCTATCATAACGGAGGTTATTGTCAGCTGAACGTGACATCACTTACGCTATAACCAGATCTGTCTGCGTGTCGTCTAACCACAATATGAGAAAAATTTTCCCTCACTCCTTTACTCCTGCTTCTGTGTTCTCACGTCAAGGCCTCGTCTTAGCTATTAACGGCGTGGTTGTTAAATTCTTATGTCGTCACTGAATCCCAGCTAAAGGTGTGAAGCTGTGTTACCCCCCCCCCCCCCCGTTTTTGGATGTTTGTTTCTCGTATTTCTCGAGGGGCGCGCAGAGACGGACAGGCTTGCCAGATTCATTTTCTGATCAAAGCCGTTTGATTTGGTCAATTTTGCCACATTGGAGACGTTCTCTATTACTGAGATAAATAGCCCCAGGCTAACTGTCAGCCAGAACTTGTAAGCTAATAAATTATTCCAATTTCTTCCCGCCGGATTTCTCTTGGGAGACAGCCTCTAGGAAATACACTTTTTGATTAGTAAATTTCTCTCTGTGTGTGTCTGGACATTCGGATGTGTCGTCTTTGATTAGCACCGGGCCTGTCGGAGCGGAGGGCGACGGAGGGCCTGTCACTCGCGCACAGTCTAATGCATAATGTATTGATACAACCCGCACGCTGCCACCTCCTCTTCCAAAGCAGGAACCAAGGATCACTCTGGGTTCACCCGAGATCTCCTCCCCCCTTGCCTCTTTCTTTGGGTTCCCGGGCCTCCCAGAGCCTTGTGACAGATTCTCCCCTGATTCTCTTCAGACCTCTATTTGTTAATACCTTTCACAGACTCTCTAGGAAATAAGTGTACATGAGCTGAAAGTGTGTGATCAGCAGATCTGGTGAGAGTTGGCGGTTTGTCTGGTTTTGTGGAAATCGATCTCCTCCCACCGGCCTTCTAATCTCCCTCAAAACCTCACCCCCACCTCTCCTCTCTCCTCCTCTCCTCTCCTCCCTCCTCCTCTCCTCTCCTCCCATCCTCTGTATCCTCCTCCTTACCAAACTCATTTGTTTTTGCACCTCCCATCCTATCCGCATCACAACACACCTACACATGCACACACTGGCCAGTCTGGATGGCCATGTGTTGTGGTGAACTGAAGGATTTGTGTGTGTGCGTGCGTGTGCGTGTGTGTGTGTGTGTGTGTGTGTGTGTGTGTGTGTGCACGTGTCCACATATGCATGTGTGAATGGCGGGTTACAATGCAGAGTCTGAATTAAGCTTTTGAGGGATCAGTGCTTCCTTACTTTAATCATTCATTTTTCTTCTCACCCCAGGGGTCCAGAAGAGCAAGTTAATTACACCTCATTGTACTACATCACTTCATTACAGACTGCCCTTTCCACTTGTAGCTATGCAAGTGACCTACAGATGGCAGCAATGAGAGCGAGAGAGAGAGAGAGAATTACTTGCCACAGTTCTAGCTAGCCACAGTTAGCCATGACATTTAACACATCACCACCTGTAAAATTCTAGTTCACTATATTAAAAATTAAAGTGTTATTTAACCTTTTATCCAAAATCAGTGGACAGACGTTATACGATATTTGTGCTGTCAGTCAAAAAAAAGTGAACCCTGATTTTTGAAATGAGAGTAGTTATCCATTTTAGTTTTAGTAGGAGGTCTTTATGTCTCTGTGGAGGTCTGTATCACTGTAGAGTGTCACGTCCTGCGGAGGTGTGGAGGTCTGTGTACAGAGGTGTGAAGGTCTGTGTGTGGAGATCTGTGTACAGAGGTGTGGAGGTCTGTGTGCAGAGGTGTGGAGGTCTGAGTACAGAGGTGTGGAGGTCTGTGTGCAGAGGTGTGGAGGTCTGAGTACAGAGGTGTGGAGGTCTGTGTGCAGAGGTGTGGAGGTCTGTGTGCAGAGGTGTGAAGGTCTGTGTGCAGAGGTGTGGAGGTCTGTGTACAGAGGTGTGGAGGTCTGTGTGCAGAGGTGTGGAGGTCTGTGTACAGAGGTGTGGAGGTCTGTGTACAGAGGTGTGGAGGTCTGAGTACAGAGGTGTGAAGGTCTGTGTGTGGAGGTCTATATCTCTGTGTAAAGGACCTTATTGGGCTTTGTTTACTCGTGTCATCCCATTCATTTTGAATGTTTTTACTCTGAGATTTTGATTCTCAGTTCTGGTACATGTCATCACACAAGTTCTATAAACGTAATTACCTTTCAAGAGTGGATGTAGCAGTACATTCGATGTGTAAGAAAGCTGTGATTGGACTAGGTCTACTGTCAAAGCACCGTGTGATTGGACTAGGTCTACTGTCAAAGCACCGTGTGATTGGACTAGGTCTACTGTCAAAGCACCGTGTGATTGGACTAGGTCTACTGTCAAAGCACCGTGTGATTGGACTAGGTCTACTGTCAAAGCACCGTGTGATTGGACTAGGCCAAGTCTCAAAGCACTGTGTGATTGGACTAGGCCTACTCACATTACACCATGTGCTTTGTGTAGAAGGAGTCTAGATGTGAGGTAATGTTGATCAACAGGAGTCTAGAGCTGAGGAGATGTTGATCAACAGAAGGAGTCTTGTTATAGTAGGGTTTGTTATTGTGGGGTTTGTTAGTGTGTGGTTTGTTATTGTAGGGTTTGTTATTGTGGGGTATGTTATTGTGGGTTATGTTATTGTAGGGTTTGTTATTGTGGGTTATGTTATTGTGTGGTTTGTTATTGTAGGGTTTGTTAATGTGGGGTATGTTATTGTGGGGTTTGTTATTGTGTTTTGTTGTAAAATTCATTATGGGCCTTTCTCTGTTTAGGGGTCTACAACTTTCTGTGCAGGTCTATATCTGTAATTGGAGGTGTGTATTTCCCATTGCAGTTGTGTATCTGTGTGTAAATGCTTGTATCTCTATGGAGGTCTGTGTGGTCTGTGTATAGATCTATTTTCTTCAGGGGTTTGTGTGATTTGTGTAAGTGTGGATGTCTTTGTCTCTGTAGTTTTTTTCTCCCTCTGGAGATCTGTGCCTCTTAGTAGAGGTCTATGTCTCTAACGTGTCTGTTCCTCTGTGGAGGGCTATGTTTCTTAGTAGAGGTCTATGTCACTGATGTATGTATCCCACTCTGGATGGCTGTGTTTCTTAGTAGAGGTCTATGTCTCTGATGTATGTATCCCTCTGTAAAGGGCTGTGTCTCTTAGGTCTATGTCTCTGATGTATGTATCCCTCTGTAAAGGGCTGTGTCTCTTAGTAGAGGTCTATGTCTCTGATGTATGTATCCCACTCTGGATGGCTGTGTCTCTTAGTAGAGGTCTATGTTTCTAATGTATGTATCCCACTCTGGATGGCTGTGTCTCTTAGTAGAGGTCTATGTTTCTAATGTATGTATCCCTCTGTAAAGGGCTGTGTCTCTTAGTAGAGGTCTATGTCTCTGATGTGTGTGTCCCTCTGTGGAGGGATGTCTCTTATTGGAGGTCTGTGTCACTGATGTGTGTGTGTCCCTCTGTGGAGGGCTGTGCTTATGCTTACTGCAGGGGTGTGTAGCTCAACCTGAAGTGTGTGTATCTGTCTGTATCTCAGAATTCCGTATTTCTATGTAAGGCAGTTCACTGTGATTCCCAGAGCAGATCGGCTCAATAGTCATTCCGATTCCTGTGATTTAGTTAATTAGATCCAATCAGCCACTGCCATTGATCCATCTCCCCCCATGCTCACCGTGGTGGTCACTGGGTGATTGACAGAGAGGAAATCTGAGAACCCCTTAAACGTCTCACCGCCTTTTACCAATTTAATTTCTTTGTGTATGTTGTAGTTATTAGTGCAAGTTACTCAGTTAAATAGTTTTAGAGCAGATGTGTAATTGGAAGCAACTTCTTGGAATCACCCATATTAGGTCAGACAATCTACATGTTTCAGTCTGAAGTCTGTTCTGCACTGTTAGATAAGGTATATGTATGTGTACAGGATGTGTCTGAGGGTGTGTGTGTGTGTGTGTGTTTGTGTGTGACGCGCTGAGCTGTGGAATAGCCCTGTCTTTTGCTCTGCTCTGATGTCTGACTGGATGCCATTGCTATGTGTAAACCACTCCCCCCAGCCTGTCGTTGCCGTGGGTGATGCCAGTGACCCGAGTGAGGATCGGTCCTTGTGTGTGTGATGGAGCTTCACTGAGTTTGTGTTCTGAGTCTTCAGACCGGGGCCACTGGGACACTCACTCACTCCCCCCACACACACATACATACACACAGTCTCCAAACCATATATAACACTCTTTGTTTTTTTTTTCTTTGTCTTTTTTTTTTTCTCACATATGTCATTATGTCAGTTTGTCTCAGTGGACTTTGTTCTTTTTTGTGTTTGTACATGACTAGCCTTGCTGAAGGAAATGCCACTTTGGTAATTAAGGTTCTACCCATGCAAACAGTTCACCAGCAAAATCAGTATGTAACCTGTCACAGTATCTCCTTGTGTCCTCAGATGATGCTGCACGTCCATCATGGTTCCACAGAAGAAACCAGCTCTCACGTTCTACTGAAGCATGGCTGATTCCACTGCATGCTGCTGTTTTGTTATTTGTTTGTTTGTTGTTGTTTACTCAGATGCCATGGGTCTGTGTTTGCTAACGGGCCTCCTGCGTGAGAATTTAGCTCAGAGTCCCAGAGGTCACAGGGTCACACGGAAGAGTGATTGGGAGCAGTCTGCAGTTCTGTGGTGACATCGTGCAAGTTTACAACATGCAGGGTTTATGACTGCACTCATTTGAATCACAAACTTTATGTATCAGTATCTTTTCACACATATCACCTGCAGATCAGAGGTCTGTGCAAGCAAACCCACGCAAATATTTCACAATGCATGCAGATAAAGACCAAAAACACACATACACACTCAAACATGCAGTCATTAAATCAGTAACTGCTCATAACTGGAACTGAGAAAATGTTAATCAACAGAAGGAGTCTAGATGTGAGGTAATGTTGATCAACAGGAGTCTAGAGCTGAGGAGATGTTGATCAACAGAAGGAGTCTTGTTATAGTAGGGTTTGTTATTGTGGGGTTTCTTAGTGTGTGGTTTGTTATTGTAGGGTTTGTTATTGTGGGGTATGTTATTGTGGGTTATGTTATTGTAGGGTTTGTTATTGTGGGTTATGTTATTGTGTGGTTTGTTATTGTAGGGTTTGTTAATGTGGGGTATGTTATTGTGGGGTTTGTTATTGTGGGGTTTGTTATTGTGTGGTTTGTTATTGTGGGGTTTGTTATTGTGGGGTTTGTTATTGTGGGGTTTGTTATTGTAGGGTTTGTTATTGTGGGGTATGTTATTGTGGGTTATGTTATTGTGTGGCTTGTTATTGTGGGGTATGTTATTGTGGGGTATGTTATTGTGGGGTTTGTTATTGTGTGGTTTGTTATTGTAGGGTTTGTTATTGTGGGGTATGTTATTGTGGGGTTTGTTATTGTGGGGTTTGTTATTGTAGGGTTTTTTATTGTGGGTTATGTTATTGTGGGGTTTGTTATTGTGGGGTTTGTTATTGTGGGATTTGTTATTGTTGGGTTTGTTTTTGAGGGTTATGTTACTGTGGGGTGTGTTATTGTGGGGTATGTTACTGTGGGGTTTGTTATTGTGGGGTATGTTACTGTGGGATTTGTTATTGTGTGGTTTGTTATTGTGGGGTATTTTACTGTGGGGTTTGTTATTGTGGGGTTTGTTATTGTGGGGTATTTTACTGTGGGGTATGTTATTGTGGGGTTTGTTATTGTGGGGTTTGTTATTGTAGGGTTTGTTATTGTGGGGTATGTTATTGTGGGTTATGTTATTGTGTGGTTTGTTATAGTAGGGTTTGTTATTGTGGGGTTTGTTATTGTGGGGTTTGTTTTTGTGGGGTTTGTTATTGTGTGGTTTGTTATTGTGGGGTTTGTTATTGTAGGGTTTGTTATTGTGGGGTTTGTTATTGTGTGGTTTGTTATTGTGGGGTTTGTTATTGTGGTACTCAGAAGCATCCAGCCTGCTCCTTACAGCTTTTTGTTTGGCTTTTAATTGCTTGTTTTACACAGTTTGAGTGAGTGGATTGAGTCAGTGATTGGGTGAATTGAAACTGACCAAGAACTGTGCTGGAAGTACAGACTGAATGGCTTTGTGTGAGACAATCGTTACACTCACAGGCCTGCAGGCCTTACACACACACACACACACACACACACACACACACACACACACACACACACACATGTGCGTTCATTTCTTTAGTGGCTTACCTTTTTAGCAGTGATGTTGTGTGGAATATATGGACAGTTCAGATAAGCGCTTACATTACATCTATCTCACAACATCCAGGGAGTCGCCCCAGACTGGTCTGCTGAAACCAAGGAACAGATCAAGAGGAGGGTGTTATCGTGATTAATACCATGGTGTCACGGTTTGCCCCTCCCCCAGCTGTCTGTCATGTACAGTATGTTTTGTTTCATTAACCATGTGCGTGTTCAAGTCCCTCCTCATGTTTTGCACCCGGCCCCTCGTTACTGCATGCAGGTGTTTCATGTTTAGTCTAGTGTATACCACTCCGTATTTTGTCTACTGAACTGCTGATCATTGTTTCCTCACACAGCCCTGTTTTTCATACCATGTTTTGTTTTTTTAACTGTCTATTACGGTTTGTGTTCAAGTAAGTCTTTACGTATTTTTTGTTAATGTTTCAGACTCCGTTATGACCACTGCCTGTTTAAATGACTTGGATCTTGAATTCCTTTATTAAATCTTGCTCCTTTCAGTGTTTGTGTCTGCCCTATTGCCTTTGGAAGATGCTTTTTGTGGTGTCTATAAGCACTTTTGAATTTGTAACATAACTTGATGACTTGCCCTTCAGATTCTGACAATGTCATTCAAGTAGCTAATGTTTTAAAAGTAGCTTTCTATTGTTATATAAAAGTATAGCTGTGCCTAAGTTAAAACAAATTGAGGACAAGCAAAAATGTTTTTCATCTGCAATTTATGTTGCCATATTGCCTAGGTAGCTACTGTAAAATACACATTTAAATAAAGATTTGATCTCTATTTTAAAACCTAATGACTGTCTCTCTTGTTGTGACATGCTTTCTTCTTCACTAGAGCAGGTCTCCTCATTAAACCACAACCCAAAGTAAAATCACATGAGCTTGCACTTGTCTGTAAGGCTTCAAATGTTCGCAAATATGATGAAAAACTGCAAAGCTTGGAGTTGACAGAGATTGTTTTTATCAAATTACATCCATCTGGAGCAATGGTGAAACAGTTGTGTAGGTTTTACCATACAAGCCATAACTTAAGAAACATAATGTAATTTAAGCCATTGTATAAGTCTCCACTCCATTAGTGTAGGGACACCCACTGAAAACACCATGTGCTCATTGAAATTACCATTTAACAAAATATCACATTACAGTTGATTATGTAGGTTTGTGTATATAGTCTGCAGAGAATACACAATGAATATACAAATAGAGTTCATTATTAAAGATAATGCAGAGAAAACATGTTTTCACTTCACTCTGAGTTTGTAAAGTTGGAATGTACCACTGGTGCACCGGAACAGGTGTGGAAGGACGACTGATTCTGTGGCAAAGGGAGGGGTGTGAGTCAAACCCCGAAAGTTACTTTTCATTTCTCCATTTAATGCAAAACGACTACAGTACACTCTAAACACACAAAATCCTTGGCATCGTTGCTATTTTGTGTTGGTGAGATGCTTGGCTCATCAGCGTTAGTGTGTTAAGAAATTCTGCAACGATCCAGATGGTTTTCAGCTTTCAGAAATTCTACAAGGATGAAAATAATAAAACTCCAAAACCTTAACACGTGTTGTCTTCTAATAATAATTAGAGGAATACTCTTTATTTGTATAACACCTTTCATACATACATGCAATTCTACATGTTTTAGAGAATAAATAAAAGAGAAACATAATAAAATAAGGTAATAAAATAATAGTTACATATGTAATTACTAAAATAATAGAAGAAAGCAAAAAAGAAAATAATGTAAAAAAATGGCAAAACTATTAAAATAATCAAAAGAAGAACAAACATAAAATGTAATTATAATAATAATATAATAATTTTTCAAGTAATAAAAAAACCATCGAACCATCAAAGTTCCTTAACTAAATGCCAATCTACACAGGAAGGTTTTGAGGCTTTTCTGTGAGCCACCCAGCATCACAGGCACTAAGAACAGTTCCTAACCCCAAACCTAACCCTAACCCAGCAGACACTGAGAACAGTTCCTAACCTCAAACCTAACCCTAACCCAGCAGACAATGAGAACAGTTCCTAACCTCAAACCTAACCCTAACCCAGCAGACAATGAGAACAGTTCCTAACCTCAAACCTAACCCTAACCCAGCAGACACTGAGAACAATTCAAGGGGATCTAAAATCAATATGACACATGCCCATAACTCTAGGTGTGCCCACATCAACTGTAGTAAAACACTGCTAATATACCAATATGCACTGGTAAGCATAGCAACAACAAACCTGGCAATGTTGTCTGAAGTATGAGATGAAGGCATGACTACACCAAGGACTAGTAGAAAATTAATACGCCATCATGAGAACAGATTTTAACAAGATGCAAACCAATAGACATTAGGAGAATTAATGTTCAGGTTATACTTTTCTGAGCCGTACATTAAAAAACCTGTAGATGTCAGACTTTCAGTTATGGACAGATGAGACAATGACTGACAAACACCTGAGAGAAGAAACGAGGAAAGATTGGTAGTAAAACAAAACAGAGCGTGTTGCACCACTAGTGAAACTGACATGGCTGTCTGCCAGTGAAATCAGCTCACATCACTCATGGAATTGAGTAGACATGACAGTGGAACTTCTAGAAATCAAACATGTGATGTTGGTTACTAGCACTGTGTGTTATTTGCACAAGCAGGAGAGTTATAGGACTAGAACAGCTGATGTGACTGGTAGCAGCTAGAAGGACCGTAAATATGAACCATAACAGCTCGGGTCTATCCAAATTCCTCCACACTGTGACTCTGTTACCCAGTTCTGACTTGGTTCATGATTTATTGCTTATACGTTTCCTTAAAGAGTGTTTAATTCTAGGTTTGTCTCTACGTTTTGTTTCTATGTTATGCTGTCCTATTTTTCTTCCTGGTTGTGGAATTTGTATTGTATATATAGTATTGTGCGTGATATATCTTTTTAGTAATTTGCTTGTTATGTCTTTGTTTCTCTTTGGTGTAGGTTAGTGTTAGTGTTATTTGGTTTATATGGTTAGTGTTGTTTGGTCTGTCATTGTGCCATGTGCTCTGTGTAGGTTTGTTAGTTTTCTTAATAAATCTCTGGATTATCTGCACTTGTGTCCAGCCTCCACCACCGACCCATTACAGGTCTGACCTGAACAAGAGGTTCACTCACTGAAGACCCAAGGAAAGAATCAACCACACGCAAGTCTGACACAAACCTGAGGAAACAGGAGGAAGCGTGACTGCATTTCACACCTTGCAGACCATTACTTAGGTAGCACTGTCTTTGATCTCTATGGGACTTACACCAGGGATTAGCATTAGCTGTAAATCAGACAATTATATTTACAATGTTAATTTGGCCAATTACGTATGGTCCTTCGAAATGGGGAGAGTCTGTAGACTGTAAGCATGTCACCTGCATTTATATGCAAAGATTTACATTTTCTCTTGACAAGTGAGTTTTTATAATGTAAATAATAGGAATACATTTTGTAAACAACTGCTATGCTTTGAGACTGCTCTACTGTTATGTGGGTTCTGTGTTTAAGCAAGTAAATGTGAAATGTAAATGTGCCATATTTGTCAATTGTCATTTTAACCCCAATCGAAATTTGTCCTCCGCATTTACCCATCTGTGCAGTGATAACACACACACACTAGTGATTACTAGGGCACTGTGGTACACACACACACACACACACACACACACACACACACCCACACACACACACACATACACACACACACACACACACACATGGACGTAGTTTTGATTTCATAAGTGGGGGGGACACAACCTGGGGTGGCGAACTGTTGAGCGGGGGGGGGGGGGGGGGGTTGAATGAAAATTGTTGAGCGCTGTGAACAAAAATTGTTGAGCGGGGGGGGGGGGGGGGGGGGGGGGGGGGGGGGACTCGGAGCTGCATGATCCTAGTGCTAGATTTGTCGCTATTTGGATATTGTTTTTTTAACCGTTAAAAAGTGGGGGGGACATGACTTCGTCGCTACTTAAATATTTGGTTTTAACTGTAAAAACTGGGGGGGACCAAAACCGGCTTTTGAAAAAGTGGGGGGGACATGTCCCCCCCGTCCCCCCCCAAAACTACGTCCGTGCACACACACACACACACACACACACACACACACACACACACACACACACACTAGTGATCACTAGGGGGCTGTGGTACACATGTGCAAACCCACAACCCTTGAGAATGAGAAATGAGAAATAAACCAGTGCTTGAAAACTTTTGGCAAACTAATTCATACAATCATATCATGAGAATTGTACAATAATACTAAGAGTACATTAGTATATACATAGAACACATGTAATATGTTCCTTAGCTGTTTTAAATAGTTCTATACAAAAATGACTATAGGCATTATTCCTTATCTAAGACCATATTGTATTGATATGCTACTTAAGTAATAATTTGTGGTTTATTCATAACTGCACCTTAGAGTTTACAGTGAGTGTCCCATATCCCATAGAAGAAACAGCTTTCTTAAAAGACTTCTGTCCTAAGCATCTGCATTTGGATCAATATCCCACCCTGAACGGTGGGTCTCTAAATGTTAGCGTCCTACACATCTCTCATGCCACGAGCCTCCTCCTGCAGCATGAATAGACAGTTAGGGTTACGGTGTGACCTACTGCCAAGAAGACGGGATAGGGAGAGAGAGAGAGAGAGAGAGAGAGAGAGAGAGAGAGAGAGAGAGAGAGAGAGAGAGAGAGAGATGGAGACAGGGGAGGACAGAAAGAGAGAGAGAGAGAGGAGAAAGACAGAGGACAGGGAGAAGAGAGAGAGAGAGAGAGAGAGAGAGAGAGAGAGAGAGAGAGAGAGAGAGAGAGAGAGAGAGAGAGAGAGAGAGAGAGAGAGTTCAGGCAGCTGGGTTGTTGCAGTAATAAAGAAGGAGAATCAATAGGCCATGCAGTGGAGCCAAGGTGCTGCCATTCATCACTGCTTCTCCCAGACTCCCATCATTCATCAAACTCAATGAGGCAGCAAATAGGAAAATGACTATTTGTATCAAACACATCTGCACTCATCCACCCAGGTATTTCATTCCCATTAACTCCCACGCTAAAATACGCCCGCCGCGCGCGTGGATGTGTGTGCGCGTGCATCTGTGTGCGGGGAGAGACGCGGCTGTCTCTCGGATAGGCGCGCGCGCGCGTGAATGTGTGTGTTTAGTGTTTGCACAGGATGCTTGTAGGGAATTACCTGCGGAGGAACGCTTTTATGGGGGCGTGTTTGGGGGGGGGGGCGTGTGAGAGGGCGTGTGGTGGTGGTGGTGTTTAAGGAGTGTTTTTACGAGTCCCCCAGCCTTTCAAATCCACCCTGTCCCATCCTCCCTCTCCTCCGCTCTCACCCCATAATCTTTTATTGGTTGTCGTTGGAGGGGTTTAGTGTACATCTTCATCTAGCCATTTCCTCCTTCCTTTGCCACCCCCACCTCTCTCTCCTCCCCCCATCTCGCCAGCTCACCTTTATCTGTATCTCTTTGCTCCTTTATACCCCCCCCCCCCCCCCCCCCCGTAAGGTTGAGATCCTCTATATCAATCTCTCTCTGTTAGCCTAAGCGCGATTATATTATTCCGAGTTTTTCATATTGCGGTTCCATAAATTTGGCCGCTGCACTAGGTAAGACGGAGGTGGCTGATGGCGGCGTGCGCTGGTTCGGATGCAAATGGCAGTGCTATCATCATTATGGGGTAATACCCCATGAAATGGTGGGATCATTATAGTTTGTGCTTTATGGGCTGATCTGAGTGGATGGGCCAACCCTAAGCAATATTTTACTGGAGTGTGTATAAGAGCTTTACTGCTCCACTTTACAGCACCCAACCCTCACAACAAACACCCCTCCTGCAGTGACATTAAAAAAAGAGTGTTTGTTTAAGTTGGCCGTCCCCTGTCCACGAGCCAAACGTTGGAAAATCTTTCAAACACAAAGACACAAACTCAGTAGAAATAAGTTAAGAACCAAACGGTAGGGTGAGGGTCTGAGAGAAAACAAGAGTCCAGAATTAGGGCCACAGCAAAGTCAACCATTGTTGTTGTTGTTGTTGTTGTTGATTTTGTGGTAGCTGATCAGTCCTAGTTTACGTGTGCTTATTGTGTAGCAGCATTTATTCTTTAGAGTCAGCAGTGTTGCAGTAGCCTATTGCCCTAAAACACTACTATACGGCATGTGTTTTATAAGGCTAGCAGATCGCTAGAATTAAGGTATTTGTTTTTAAGACCGGAAACCGAAACAATGTTCACACCAGATACAGTTGTGATCAAATTTATTCAACCCCCAATGCTGCGAAGGGTTTTATGGAATTCAGTGCACATTTGTAATTGTGTTCATAATGAAATCTTACAAGGACTTGTTAAAGAACTAAATGCAACTAAGATAGCATCAATTTTTTTTGTCATAAAGTATTAAATGGCCTTTTTGTGATTTCTTCATTGACACAATTATTCAACCCCTTTACGACTACCACTCCTAAGAACAGAGGTTCATTCCAGTGTTTTCCATCAGGTATTGAAAACATCTGTGGATGTCAACGAGCAGCAATCAAGCATGATAAGCACCAATTAGGCAGATTTAAAAGGACTGTGATACTCAGCTCCTTCTAGACATCTACTGGTGTGTTTCCAAGCATGGTGAAGGCAAGAGAATGGTCCCAGAAGACAAGAGAAGAGGTTATTGCTCTTCACAAGAATGGCAATGGATATAAAAAGATTGCGAAGTTGTTAAATATTCCAAGAGACACTATCGGAAGTATCATTCGCAAGTTCAAGTTAAAGGGCACAGTGGAAACGTTACCTGGTCGTGGCAGAAAGAAGATCCTGACCGCGACTGCTGTGCGCTACCTGAAGCGTAATGTGGAGAAAAATCCCCGCGTGACTGCTAAGGAACTGAAAAAAGACCTGTCAGATGTGGGCACTGAAGTTTCAGCTCAGACAATAAGGCGCGCACTGCATAATGAAGACCTCCATGCCAGAACGCCCAGACGCACCCCCTTGCTGACTCCAAAGAACAAGAAAAGTCGACTGCAGTATGCCAAAAGTCATGTGGACAAGCCACAAAGGTTTTGGAACAGTGTACTGTGGTCAGATGAAACTAAATTAGAACTGTTTGGGACAATGGACCAGCGCTATGTTTGGAGAAGGAAGAACCAGGCTTATGAACAAAAGAACACCTTGCCTACTGTGAAGCATGGCGGGGGGTCAATTATGCTTTGGGGCTGTTTTGCTTCTAATGGTACAGGAAAGCTTCAACGTGTGCAGGGTACCATGAATTCCCTTCAGTACCAGGAGATCTTGGAGGAAAATGTGATGGAGTCAGTCACAAACCTGCGGCTTGGGAGACGTTGGACCTTCCAACAGGACAATGATCCGAAGCACACATCCAAGTCCACTAGAGCATGGTTGAACATGAAAGGCTGGAACATTCTAGAGTGGCCATCGCAATCACCAGACTTAAATCCAATTGAGAACCTCTGGTGGGACCTAAAGAAGGCAGTTGCAGTGCGCAAGCCTAAGAATGTGACTGAACTGGAGGCTTTTGCCCATGAAGAATGGGCTAAGATACCCATAGGTCGCTGCAAGACACTTGTATCAAGCTATGCTTCACGCTTGAAAGCTGTCATAACTGGAAAAGGATGTTGTACTAAGTACTAAAAAATAATGTCACTAGGGGGTTGAATAAAACTGATAATGATGTGAGCACAGTAAAGACATTTGTGGTTATTCCATCATAAATATTATGTTATGTTTGTCTAATTTATAAGTGCCTCTTTGATATAATTGTAAATAAGATGACTGAAATGATCAAAATCAATGTCAAACTGGCCAAAACACTTTATTTCAGTGGGGGTTGAATAAATTTGATCACAACTGTAAATGTGGGAGGTGACCGGGTTGGACTATAGGCTTATAGGAGTTTGGTCCCTAAGGTGTGTGGCCAACCAGCGTCTGTCCAAGGGAAGACAGAAAGTACAGGGTCTCTCTTTCTCTTTCTCTCTCTCTTCCTTTCTCTCTCTCTCTCTCTCTCTTTACTTTTGGCTTTGTTCCCGCTCTGAAGCACGCTCTCCTCGGGGAGCAGCCGGCTAAGTCACCGGTTCCAGGAACAGACCTTTCAAATTCATAAAATTCATAGGATTTTTCACAAATGAATGAACACAATTTTCTACCAATTTCCTCATTATGCAAATATGCAAAATATCACATTTAGGCCAATTACGGTGCCGCACAGTTCCAAATTCACCCGTTCAGGCCATAATTGCAGAAACTATCAAATAATTACCCTCGCTAATTGGAAATATTTGTGACAGATAAAACAAATTCTCGCACAAATTACATTTCATTCAAGGAACCACTGCGCGCCGCTGAATTTTTATCGAAGTCTAATTTATCTTACATAATGAACTGAACTGAGTACTTGTTATCGAATTTGAACAATTCATATGTCCGTAATGTGGAATGATGAAATAAATTAGAGCGAAATTTATACAATATTTTCATGATCTAGGCCTACTTCGGGAGTCTCACTCTGTTCGCGGGAAATCCTCCCCCGCTATTACGAGATGTGTCCTGAAACGCAGCCCTAACTGTCGTGAAATCTGACGGAAGCTGGTGGAAGCGGCCCCCCAGGCAGAAGCAGCGTTGCATTTTACTGTGAAATGCGGATTAGACAGAAGTCACGTTTTTTTTATTACCTGAATGGACTGGCTCAACCTCACGAAAAGGTCATTAGCGGACACTGACATTTTTTTTACCTTAGCCAGACTTTTAACCGTCTGCGAACGTGACGGTGTGTGATTTGCTTAACGCCCGGGAATGGGCCTGGTGCTAAGGAAACAGGGCGCATGCGCAATGAAGGCGACCACCCACGTGCGGCAACGTCTCCTATTTGTCTGAAAGCTTTCATAAATAGCGTGATGTCTCCATTAAAAAGGTCAAGAAGAGACTCAGAGAGAGCTTTATTTTGTAGAATTCCCTGGCAATAAAATAGGGGTAACGTATAAGGAACATTATGTGGCTGAAATAATCAGAATTATTTGGGATAGTTGTGGAGGGAATGAAATATAGCTAAAGTAAACCTTTAGTCACTTAGATGTATCTGGCTGATTAGCTATAGTGTTCACTAAATACTTTTAATTGACAAATAAGAGAGTTCTAATAAGGGAGAATTTAATTGTAATTAGTTAAACGGCTGCTCGAGGTTCGAACATTGCACAATTTATTAAGAGGTCAATTTATTATTTGTTAAGAGGGTTCTATGAATTGAAAGGGGCTATTTTTCAAATTTCTTCGCCCTTTAACCGTGTCATGGTGTTTGTCTGAGTAATTATGAACTCACTTTGAGCCTAATACATGAATAATACGGTCAGTAATGACTGCAATATTGACACTAATTGTAACAGTCAACAGTAGAGTGCCGCAGGAAACCTCATTTGAGTTTCCATTTTCTAGTGTCCAGGTCCTGTGCGCAATACACGGCTTTATTTATTTCATTTCATTTTATTTATGTTTTTATTCGGTAGCTTTAACGGACTGGACGACATATACAAGTCGTCATAATTGCTGTTAAATGTTTAGGGCTTCATAGATGCAGTTTAGCGGAGACGGATAGGCTTTCATAACCGCCATTAAATGGCATCACTCAGCTCTCCCGTAAAATGGCCATTCCCCCCTAATTTATCTCATTTTAGAGATTTGCCACCGTGCGTAATCTGTGCATAATTTTCCAAATTGAGTTTAATTCAGGGCTACTATCCATGTAATTTTGTTGTCTTAAAATATATTCCTGACGCGTTGACTAGAATAGGCTAACACACACACTGCTGCTCTGCTTTGGCTGTGTCTCTAAGCCCTGACCTTATGTTATATTTCCCCGACAACATGAAACGCACATCATCTCCGTGACTCCGCTAGGGGATGTGTGTGAATTCTCTCTCTCTCTCTCTCTCTCTCTCTCTCTCTCTCTCTCTCTCTCTCTCTCAGTGAAAGGTATAGACAGGTGCAGGGGCAGTCCCAGTGTCCTGGCCCCTTCTGGAGACTGGAGACAACGTCTTTTCGGCCCTGACGGCGCATCATGTCGGCAGAGAGCGCCGATGAAGAAGGGGATATTGAGTGACTCTATCTAACATCCAGGACACAATGGCGGTGATTGATGGAGGACAAAGTGGGAACCGCAGGAGGGAAAATGGTGGAGGGGGGGCAACGTAGATGGTGTCCGTGGAGAGCACGAGCCCTGTCAGCGCGCGAGGACGCGTCTCGCGAGGCAGGGGGGTGGGGGGGGGGGTAGGCAGGAGAGAGAGCTCGCGGTCTATTTGTATGAGTAATCAGCGCGAGCCCCCTCCCTGTCCGCCGTGTTTACTCACTGATTTTCTCAACAAGACAGCCATTGACACGCGATGGATGAGCCTGATCCGGCGCGAGGAGCTGCGGCTCCGCCAGAGGTTACTGGGCCACAATAGAGACACGCTCCCCTTCACCTAATCTTCCGGCAAATATTTATCACTATCAATTTGGCCTACTGTGTGACATTAGAATAGCGCGTATGGATAACCTCTGGGACAGGTATCGATCGGCTCTCGTGGCAGCGGTTCTGCAACAGTAGCCTACCACTCCGGTAGGCTAGTACGAGAGTACGGACGACAGGAATAAAGCATCGCAAACGTAGTACTCTAGTTGCCCTTATTAGAGAAACACTGAACCCATCAGGATGTCATGACTAGGCCTATGGAGTTGACTATGGAAACTGAGCTTTTGAAAGCCCGGGATTTAATGCTGACTGATAGACTATGCGGGAAGGAAATGCCTCATAATTTTAGAAATGTATTTATTTTAAGGCTAATGGCTCCTGAGTATGTTACTTTAAAGCGATATTTCTCACTCATATCTCTTATTTTCAACCGCCTCGTTCTCCCAGACCGAAACAGATGTAAAATCTAAATTCACATTTGTTCCTGGTATATTTTTTTCTCCCTGGGCCTGGCCTGTGTGGAATTGAGAGGACGGCAGGTCGGTATTAGAAATGTCTGTTATGTATATGTCATATTTCCAACTTTATTTCTTTTGAAGTGGAGAGAGAGAGAGATGGGAAGCGAGCAAGAGAGCGAGGGCGCGAGATAAATGGCAGCAGGTGCCAGCGTCGTTCGGCTGCTCGCGCAGATGCCCCCCGTGCGCGAGGACACAGCAGATTTGCTCGCGCCCTTTCTGCTTCCCGCGCGCTAATTGACCGACAGCGTTCATACACACATTCTCACTAATTTTACATTTACTATTCCGGGAGTAACCAGGCACGTCTCAAGGAATACATGCTACCCTCACTTACCACCGATTCCATCAACGATTTAAAAAAAAATAAATTAGCGGCTTTGTTTGATAATAAGGCCTCTAAGATTCAGCCTCATTTCTGTTGCAATCTGCTTGCACGCGTGTCTGCGCACACGCACGATCGCACAAGCATACCAAGTGTGAAAAGAAATAGAAACTCACGAGTGTAGCGTATTACAGCCTTTCAAAATCAGTAGGACCATGTGAATTTTAAAACACCAAGTATGGTAGAAATAAGGTCACGGCTCAAGTTCAGTTTTTCAGTTATGCAAATGCGTGTACGGTGGACCAGTTTAAAAAGAGAGCCCACCACTGTTAAAGGTGAAAAAGATATAGGCCTAAGATATGTGTATATACGGGAGAAAATAACTCAACTGGACTAAGTAGTTTGGATGTTCAAATTCGCTGTGATATGACAAGTATTTTCCACGCTTTTGTGTGTTAATTTATATTATTAAATGTTTAATTGAATATTAGGAAAGGGCCTTTGTTAATGCCAGAATATACACACAAGCACACACTAGCCTATACGTTAGAAAACTCCAAAGTCATCCAGTTTGCTCTAATCACCACAATTAGTCCTGAATTATCACCGGACTCTGACAGACGTTCCTTGTAACTCTCTTTTATTTCCACCCAGCGCTAATCAGCCGCTCTCATTACTAACGCTGATTAAACTGCAAATTAGACAGCAGTGGCCCCTTCTCTCCTACCCGCGACTCGCTCAATATCAATTAAGCCGAGCAGCTTGTCTGCGGTCTCTGGGCACTTCCAAATGCTTGATAGTGCCACTTATTAGTTTGGAAAACTAGGAAAATACCAATAATCAACGGTCAGACAGAGAGAGAGGGCGATAGGGAGTGGGGAAAGGTGGGGAGACCACTCGTCTGATTTTCTTAAAAGCGGCATTCGTTTTGGGAAGCTTTTTTACGGGCTGTCTTCGGTTTACGGCCGTCATCTCAGCGGAGTGTGAGCTGGAAGGCTCCTTATCTGTGTGTCAGGGAAGAAAAATGTATTAGACAAGGTAATATCTTTGGCTTTTTGAAGTCACTTTTGGATATAATGAATCGCATTAACGCGTGGCAAATCTGAAATCCTACATCAATTAGGTCGTTCCGGAGGCAGTGAGAATGAATGAGTATTTTTTCTCTCTCTCTAACCTCTTTAGCCTCGCTGAAACAAGAGTTAATGGCGAATGATTTTATTTATTTATTTCATTAGAGAAAAATTATCTAATAAGCCCGCATTTCCTCCCATCCCTCGGAAGCGTTTCCAAGTGAACATAAAATAGTGAGATTTAAGAGCGTAATGATTCATTTTCATATGAAGCACGCTAATTTGTGAACAAACACTGTGTAAGCAGAAACAAAGTAAATAATTAATTTTCAGTAAACAACATAAACGCCGAGAAAGTCTACGGCTAGGGTCTAAGCTTTGTTTTTACGCCTGGAGTTTTCACCTTACTATTCTTCGCATTAAATATGCTATTGCCTAAACAACATGTAACACGTTTGATCACGTTTGATTCTGGCTATAAGAAGAACAAGGAACTCGTTTCATTATAATATTATTATAATATAATGCCTACATTTTGATTCTCTAAGTCTAAGTTTAATATTGGCTTGTTTTTTGACAGAGAGTACAGCAGCCCACAGTCTAATGAGCCTATAATCAGCCTATTTTTGGTAAAAGGCTGGTTAATGCGGTTTGGGGAGCGTCAACATGAATCATTCCACTCCGGACACTGTTGTTGCACGTGCTCCACGGGTTCAGCGGGTGACGGAGGACCGATATCTCTGCGCCTGGGCTCTCGCGCCCATGACATTCATCATTCTTGGCTCCTTGTCTGCAGTTTGACAACTCCTGCCACGCACGACATATCTCACTTTACCTGGTCCAATCTAAAGCATTACCTTTGGCAATCGGGGCGGTCATTGTTGTCCACTGCAGTTCCGGAAGGAGTGGAGTAGAGCAGACAGTGCAAGGCGCGGTGCACGACAGCAGCTCCGTTTGATTTTTTAGGTCATTCAGGAGGAGAAAGTATGATTGTCATAGTCTTTTGGCTAAAAAAAAAACACCCACGGCGTCGTTTAGGCTTGGAGCAATAACAATGCCACAAATACGCCTAATACTAGCCTTATTATTGTTACTGTTTTAAATAATAATAATAATAACAATAATAATAATTAATATTATTATTATCATCATTATTATTATTATTATTATAACAATACATTTCATAACGTTATTACTATAACTACCAAGCCTATTACTACCACACTACCAAGACTACTACTACTAATACTAATAATTGTGCCTAACAATACTACATCACTAATAATAGTAATAATAATGATATATCAACAATAATTGTGCCTAGTAATACTACTACTAATTGTAGCAATATAAATAATTTTGCCTAGTAATACTACTACTACTAATAACAAAATAATAATTGTCCCTAGTAATACTACCACGACTACTATTATTAATTATACTAATTGTGCTACTCTTCTAGTACATTATTTTAATCTTAATAGTCATTAGGCTAGGTGTTCCTCCTATTTATATGTATTTATGTATATATTTTTGGAGCACAGAGTTGGCTTGATAATAGGGCTAAGTCTGAATAATAATAATAATAATAATAATAATAATAATAATCATTATCTTCATCATCATCATCATCATCATCATCATCATCATCATCATCATAATAATTAAAAAGAATAATTATTAATAATGTATTAATATCTATGATGAACTGTAGTAAAGTACACCGAGCGTCCAGAGAAACACGATAACACGATGCGTTTTGTACTTAGTTTGGCAAGCAGTGCTTTATATATATAAATAATATAATATTATATATATATATAACCTAGGATTTCAGGATACTTCTAACAGTTCGATAATGAGATAACACATTCAGGGGATGAAATACGTAATGCTGCTATTTCAGTCATCTGTGTGAATTTCATGGTTTAACTACCTCGCTGTCAATTCATTAGCCTACAGAAAGGATTCAAATGACTGGAACTGATTTGATCTTTTCGTGTATCCAAGAACAGGCTACTATGGAAACACTGTCACTGTTTTACACAGGACGTAGACGGCAGACAAGTCACGCATGCGCAGTTTCTATTCGCCGCTTGCTTTGTTGTGCTAGTTAGCTAGCAACCTACAGCTGCCCTCGTGCAAGATTTTCCCCTTATTACAGCTAATCACATATAATTTCCTTAACCGCTAAATAATGTCGGATCCAAGAATACGACAGATAAAAATCAAGACTGGAGTTGTAAAACGGTAAGTGTATGAATGACCATATATTATTTGAAACCTTGAAGTGGCTCGATAGTAAGTGCGCATCGCAAGGCCGCAGCTACACCGGAGCGCCGAGGACATCCCGCCCGGTTTGAGCGCTTAATGGCGGCAGCGTTCAAAATCTCACTCGGTGCTTTTTCACATGGCTAGCAGAGGCTCTGCAAACAGAAGCCTGGCTTGAAGTATTCAACAATCAGTTCGTTTTCTTTCTTTGTAATATGATTTTTATAAAAGAATGATTAAGATTATTAACGGATAAACTAGCTAAAACACTAGTTTTCATGATATTTATGTAGCGAACGCTAGCTAGGTGGTTAACATACAAATTGACTGAGTCACCGGTTAACGGTGGTTACAGGACACTGTAATGTAGCATTACGAATCGTGTTCACTGATGTTTACTGTTAAATTGTTAACCTGTTAACCTGTTTCTAATTTGTTTGGTATATTAATCACTAGCTAGCTATATAAATGGTTAATATTTAAAAAATCCAAATTATTTTGCCTGTTGATGTGTACAGCATAAGTTAGCATAGCAGATGATGCTATGAGCATTATCATTTACTCCAGTTATCAGATCCATTCACAACCTGTCACGTCAGGTGCAGGCAATCTGTAGATTAGTCAGATTTACTCGATTGGGACTGTACTTGATCCTAATCCTTACTACAAGGTGGGCTGATATGTAGCCACTGAGAGATAGTAGTGAAAATGCTGTTAAGACTATTTTGTGAATTTAGACTTCTAGCAAAAAATCTAAGGATGTTTTACAACCAGAGGTGCAGTAAATCTGTATAAAATCATTGGTCTTGAGTGAATGATGACTTTAGGTCATGCTAACGAAGATGTTTGAGATTGGCCTGTTCAAATTCAGAGCGAGACTAACACAAGCAATTGCCACCGTACACAACATTCATAATCATTTGACAATGATCTGAATGATTTTACGCTACCTCTGTAATATTTCCAGTACCAGTTGTAGTTTTTTATACTGAATAACCAGATCAAAGAGGGAAAAACCTGTTTAGGAGGCAGCCTGATGATGGTGCCCAACACCGGCTCCCTGTCCTGTTACTGATGATGTCATAAACTCAGCACCATGTCTGTGTTTGAAATAGCCTACTACATACTACTGGCATACTGATCGAGCCCCAAATCAGTATGCCGTATGCAGAATGTGACCAAAATGAAATTTTCCAGTATGCGAAACATACCCGGATGACCTACTACTTCCGCAAAATATTCCAGTACGCGAACAGAGCTATCTTAGTGGTGTACTGCATCCCATCATGCAACGCTACGTTCACGTGACCCCGTAGTATGCTTTGCTTTTGTCGCATACTGGAAACTGTTCTGCATACTACTACGAGGACCAGTATGCAGTATCCAGTATATACTGAGTCCAGTATGCAGTATCCAGTATGTAGTAGTCTATTTCGAACAGAGCCCATGTCTTCCTGTCCCGTTACTGATGTCATAAACTCAGCACCATGTCTTCCTGTCCTGTTACTGATGATGTCATAAACTCAGCACCATGTCTTCCTGTACCGTTAGTGATGATCTCATAAACTCAGAGAGAAACATTGTAATTGACGTCAGTGCTGTCCATTTTCAGCTATCTTGGGCCTCTCACAGCATCTTTTTATCGTATAATCATCGTATATATGTTTGAGTCTGTTTGCCGTATCTCCTGCGTACTTTATGCAGAGCACATATTGGGGAGATATGATGGCCCTGATCATCAGCGTCATCACTCCCCAGCCCTGACCTCCCATGCCTCCATCTGCTGCGGTGACTGTTTTGTTTGTTGTGGATCAGATCTGGAGTTTTGCTGCAGTGGAATGCAGTACGGTACCCACGGGGACCGTCTTACCCGGCTGACTGGGTTTAGTACCTCCAAACGTGGTCGTTCTGCTGGCGGTGGCAGCCGCGGCGGGCCAGACGGCCACGAACGGGCCAGACGGGTCGGCAGACGCTCGTCTCGCTGCTCCCGCCCGTCGTCCGGCTCTCCTGTTATCACAGTCGTCCCTATTGATCTGATTGGAGACGCACCAGCTGCTCTGTGTTCTGGGCTCTTTAGCTGCTATAGATTTCCCTGGTTCCCGAGCCTTCCACCGAGGGGCCAGGTGCCCCCCGCTACACACACGCGTGCACGTACACACATGCAGGAGCAGCACCTCCTTGGCTGTAGGTCGCATTATTGATTTTGTCCACCGGTGGCTGTTATATTGCTGAATTGCATTTCTTCATTTGTCCAGGCTGATGGGCTTGCCCACAGAGCACACACGTTCCCCTTCTCTCGCTCTCTGGTTGCTGGAGTGATCATATTTTCATTGTTCTACTTCATCTTACTAAAAGCCAAATTCAGACTCCATTTAAACATTGTAACAGCAACTGTCTAAGCCTTCTTCATGTTTCATGTGTATGGTCCACGGCTGGACAAAATATTGAATTTTTTATCAATTTGCTTTAAAAAAAAAAATGGATTAAAATGCATTTTTATTGTGAAAATGTTCTGATTTCAAAAGCATGAATTCAAATCTGTGTATAGTAAATCCTGAAATGCAAACACCTGTCTGATTTGACATTGTAGCTTCAGCACATGTGTTATTTTAATAACAAATCATGTAGACCAACTATCACATTCCTGCGATCGCAGTTTCAAATCCAAGCCTCCCTGGCATAGGCTAATGTTTGGTTGGTTTGGCTTCTTTCATTAAAAGAATTCTGCCTTCCAGCAGAAGACAACATTTGTGCTTAAAATGAGTGTAGCAACTACTTCATGCACCAGTCATTTGAATTGTTGCCATTCTGTTTGTGTGCAAAGGTTTTAGTACTGGATTGAAATGAACATTTTAATGGTGCTTTGCTGATCACAGCAATTAAACCATGTATAAATATGGTTTGCTCATGACCTCTGAAGGAATATTATTCAGTTACAGTTATTATTACAGTTCTATCATTCAGTTAGAATTATTTTTAGAGAACTGTTGTTTAGGAAAGTTTAAAGGGAACTTTAATGTGAAATCTAAATTCCACAATTATATTTCTTTCTTTAATTGTTTAAAATGTGTTTGTGGTAAGATTGAGTCGTGTAATGTAGACCCTGCTGGATGACATGAAGACCTGTGCTAACCGTAGCCACAACTCGCCTGGTCTTCAACTCATTGGTCTGCTTTACTCTGTTACTCTGCTCTGTCAGAAACCACCTGCTCCAACACTGGTCTGCTTGGCATCCAGCGCATTTCTATGTCTGGATAGACAAGTTGTGTTGGTTAGGAAACACTGAACACATGGACTCACTGATGTTCAGAGGGGAGATATTATCAAAACGTAACACGTCGTATCCATCAGTTTATCACACTAACCAATGCCAGCATAACGGCTGGTTTTCTAGTCATTTTCAGATATTCACTGGGAAGTGTAAAATGACTGTCACCTATGTCTGCCAGTAGAAATGTTTACCTCACATATTTGACCAAAAAAAAAAAAACACGTTTCTGGTTTTAAAAATCACTGTGGAGTCCTGTTAATGAACAGGTTGGAAAGACCTTGGCTTGAGGCAGAAACTATCCTACCAAACCTATCCTACCAAACCTATCCCACCAAACCTATCCCACCAAACCTATCCCACCAAACCTATCCCACCAAACCTATCCCACCAAACCTATCCTACCAAACCTATCCTACCAAACCTATCCTACCAAACCTATCCCACCAAACCTATCCTACCAAACCTATCCCACCAAACCTATCCCACCAAACCTATCCCACCAAACCTATCCCACCAAACCTATCCCACCAAACCTATCCTACCAAACCTATCCTACCAAACCTATCCCACCAAACCTATCCCACCAAACCTATCCTACCAAACCTATCCTACCAAACCTATCCTACCAAACCTATCCTACCAGCTCCTGGTGTAAGATGTTCTAATTTTCTTATGTAATAAACCAGTCCTTAACTGTGACTGCTACCAGCCCAGTGCTCCACCACTCATACTGCCTTGCACCCTGAGTCTAGTGGGGCAGTCTTACCCCAGGGCAGCAGAAGCTTCCTCTCCCCTCCTCTCTCATCATCCACTTCTCTTTCTGTCTCTCTTTCTCTCACTCTCTATGAGTCTCTCTGTTCTTTTTCTTTCACTTCTTGAAGCTCAATCGTGTTATTTTTATTTATTTTTGTGTGTGTGTGTGTGTGTGTGTGTGTGTGTGTGTGCACCTCGATTGTGCGTGTGTGCGTGTACTCCAATTGCATGTGTGTGTGTGTGTGTGTGTGTGTGTGTGTGTGTGTGTGCACCCCGATTGCGTGTACACGTGTGTGTGTGTGTGCGTGTGTGTGTTGTATCCAGCCGCCCGTTTCAGGTCTAGCTCAGCGGATGCCCTTAATAAAATGACAACAGTAATTTGCTTTTGTCGCTGGGTGCTGGCGGGGACTCGCTGCCTCAAAACTACAGTATTAGAGGAGAGCGAATGTGTGTGTCGCCTCTCATTCTTCCCTCCATTTTCCACAGAGATGCTTTTTCCATTATGGTGAGGGATGCCGTGCTGGCAGCCCCATTTAAAAGTCCAGCCCGGCCCCACCCTGCTTATAAGGGGGCCCCGTGTCGCCGGGCAGAAATAAGAAATTAACATCAGCACTGCAAGATTTCATTAGCCTGTCCTTCACTCTGACTGGAATTATTCAGCACCTTTCGCCCCCCCCCCTCCCCACCCCTCCGCCATTCGTCTGTCTGTCTCTAACCCCCCTTCATCTTTCCCTCCCCACCTCTCACTGTGAATAAGCGTGTGTGTTTGTGTTTGTGCTAGCGAGACAATCTCACCTGAGCATATGTTGAGCGTTAGAGCAGCACGTGTTGATGGAGGTCTGTTAAAACCGGCGTAATTGATGTAAAATATGAGTGAGGGTTGCAGGCGGATTCACACAGCGGCCCTGCCCACGCACACGCCCCTCTGGAAGGTGTCTGATTAATGAGGAACAGCCCCACACACGCACGCATGTACACGCAGACGCCGCCGGTTTTATGAAAAATGAATTCCGCGACGCTGTGTCATTCGGACGAGCAGCAGCAGGCAGACGGAAAAAGACCATTAGGCAGAATCGTTATCAGTACTGATATTTTCAAACTCCATTACGACCATCACCGCCCGAATTTATTCAATGCATTTAGTTCATTTGGCCGTAATTGATAAATAATCAAAATTTATCAATGTTCCTGCGGCCCGTTTTCAGTAACAATCAAGTAAAAGTGGCCCATTTGCCACCTGACTTAGTCCAAATTAGGGTCTAAATTGATGATCAATTAATCCTACAAGGGGCAGTACAGTGTGTGTGTGTGTGTGTGTGTGTGTGTGTGTGTGTCAGATAAATGGAGTTAAGAGACAGATTAGCGTAGCGAACAGGAAGTAGCCGAGGCACTGCTGTGTGGGCGTGTATGTGTGTAGGGGGCGGGCGGTGTGCCTCCGGAGCTAATAAGCATGCAGCTCTGCGGTGATTGACATGCGGCGAGCGGCAGTGACGGCGAGAAGAGAGGCATGTGTGCGGGGATCTCTGTCTGTGGGGAGGCACAGCGCTCCTGTGGGCCTCCTTCAGGGGAGTGGACCGACAGGCCTCCGCCCGGCTGTCACGGTAAACGCGGTGACGCTACAGTCTAGTGTCTGCAGGACTGGAGGGGACTGTGGGTTCGGTGGGTGGAAGTGTTCATGGCTCTGTTCCTGAAGGCCCCTATTCCCCGCAGGCTGGCTAAGGAGGAGGTGTTGTACATGAAGGAGGCCACACAGCAAGAGGAACGCATTGAACGGCTGAAGGCTGAGGCTGGGGACGAGTATGTCATCAAGAAACAGGTCAGCATGACACACACACACACACACACACACAAATACAGACGCCCCACCATGTGCCCAGAATGCCTGCTGACAGAAAGATGAGCACACATATATTGGGTCGTGCATATTTTCCCCCCACCATATGGGGGGGTGGAGCAGTTTTGATGTCACAAAGCCATCTCGAGTGCAGGCTCCGCCTCTTACCCCAAATGGAACATGTCCTATGCAAATGAGAAATGCAGCACAGCTAGAACCTCGGTGGAAATAAAAATGGGGGGAAAAATATGAGTCAATTATGTACGTCTGATAATGTTAATCAGCGTAAGTGCTGTGAATAATCGTGATTTATCACTCCGCTTTAAATGCGTTCAGCGGAGTTTTCCATTTGGAAAGAATAAAACAAGCGTTTGGAATAAAGTCTGATAAGAAAATGTTTACATATAATGTAAATAATGAAATTGCTTTGAAGCTTAATGAATAGCAGCTTATTCAGCTCTGGAGTTGTTTGTTTACTGGCTTGGTGTATTAGTTCAGAAGTTTAAGAAGGTGGGCGTATGATTAAAAGTAAAGAAGTAAATTAAAGCTGGTTACGGATGCTAGTATCTGCACATCTTGGCTCTCCTGACAGGGCACAGCTTATGAGCTGGTGTACATCGTAATTGAGTATCCAAAAAGTGTCCCAGTGTCAAGTGTGAGATTGTGCTGAGCAGAGCCCTCTCTCTCTGTCCCGCTTCAGTTTGACATAGACGGACATAGGGAGTGTGATGTTCATGTTAAGCGACATGTTAAGCGAGAGTTGTTAAGTGACATAAGGAGTAGGGCTGCCATGATTAGTCGACTAGTCACGATTATGTCGACTATTAAAATAGTCGACGACTAATTTAATAGTTGATGCATCAGTTTTTTTTTCCTCTCCAAACTGCTGCAGCAATTTCCACTGCTGCGTCTGCCTTTCTGTCCTTGACGCACATGCGCAGTAGTGGAAACCGGGGTAGACAGTGGACGACATCCCAGGACGTTATACAGACTGGTATAATGGCTACCCGTTTCGGAACCCGGCTACGGAAAATGATCCCACACTTTTGAGTTCCGTAGCCGGGTTCCGAAATGCATGCAATATCTGCAAGGCAGAACATTCCTTCCACTGCAGCACAACCGCGATGTACGAGCACCTGAAGCATATTGTGACAATGATGAGGAGGGACCGTCATCTCTGTAATCTAAATCGCTAGTTAGCTGCTAAAGTTAGTGGAAACAGAGCATTAACTTAGTACTTACTTATCGTGGTAGCTGTAAAAGCGATTTGTTTCATTAGCCTTAGCACGCATTCGTGTGTTTTCTGTAACGTCAGTGAGACCAAAACTTTATTTTTGTGAATAATTCCTTAGTTTCAGGTACCTACCTAATTTGATTTAAATGTAGCTAAGTTTAATGCCAGAGACAAATGAAAGAAAGAAAAACCTTAAAAAAATAATTTCTTTATTAATGTATTTATTTTTGCGTTGTTTATGCCAGTGTCTTATACTTATTTTATTAATTGTTTGTTGCAACAAGCTGCATATTTCATTAAAGGTTTAATGAACTATGATCTTAATTGTTTTTATTTTTAGTTAGCATATAGCTGAAATCTAATGATGGTTATATAATAGCCGTTGCATTCTAGTGTGATAAGCTGTATGTTTTCTATTCAATTAACGTACGATCCGATTAGTCGACTAATCATAAAAATTAATCCGTGATTAGTTGACTATAAAAATAATTGTTTGTGGCAGCCCTAATAGGGAGTATGATGTTCACGTTAAGCGACGTCGAGAGTGTGATGTTCATGTTAAGTGACATGGGGAGTGTGATGTTCACATTAAGCGATGTAGGAAGTGTGATATTCACATTAAGTGACATAGGGAGTGTGATGTTCACGTTAAGTGACATAGGGAGTGTGATGTTCACGTTAAGTGACATAGGGAGTGTGATGTTTACGTTAAGTGACATAGGGAGTGTGATGTACACGTTAAGCGACATAGGGAGTGTGATCTTCTCGTTAAGTGACAGGGAGTGTGATGTTCACGTTAAGCGACATAGGGAGTGTGATGTTCACGTTAAGCGACATAGGGAGTGTGATGTTCATGTTAAGTGACATAGAAAGCGTGATGTTCACATTAAGCGACGTAGGAAGTGTGATATTCACGTAAAGTGGCATAGGGAGTGCGATGTTCATGCTAAGTGACAGGGAGTGTGATGTTCACATTAAGTTACATAGAAAGCATGATGTTCACATTAAGCGACGTAGGGAGTTTGATGTTCACGTCAAGTGACATAGGGAGTGCGATGTTCACGTCAAGTGACATAGGGAGTGCGATGTTCACGTTAAGTGACATAGGGAGTGCGATGTTCATGTTAAGTGACATAGGGAGTGTGATGTTCATGTTAAGTGACAGGGAGTGTGATGTTCATGTTAAGTGACATACGGAGCGTGATGTTCATGTTAAGTGACATAGAAAGTGACGTTGGGAGAGTGATGTTTACGTTATGTGTCATAGGGAGAGTGATATTCACAATAAGTGATGTAGGGAGTGTGATCATGTTAAGTGACGTAGAAAGCGTGGTGTTCACATTAAGCGAAACTTGCTCAACAAGATTGTTCGGAAAGCACAAATGACGAGCAGCGAATTTCAGAAGTACAGGAAAATAAGTTCAGTCAAAGTGAAACGTATTTGAAATGAAATAAGTTCAATCAAAGTGGAATGTATTTGTATAACGCTTTTTACAGCAGCTGTTGTCACAAAGCAGTTTTACATATGACTGAGTGCAAGCCCCCAGTGAGCAGGCCAAAGGCGACAGTGGAAAGGAAAAACTCTTTAGAGCATGAGGAAATGTGAAATGTGCCATATTTGTCAATTTTGATTTTTCACCGCAGTCGAAATTTGTCCTCCGCATTTATCCATCTGTGCAATTAGAACACGCACACAAACAAACACACTAGTGATTACTAGGGGGCTGTGGTGCACACATGCCCAGAGTGGTAAGCTGCCCTAGCCCGGTGCCCGGGGAGCAGTTGGGTTAGGTGCCTTGGTCAAAGGCACCTCAGTCATGGCCTCAGGCCTGGGATTCGAACCCACAACCCTCTGGTCACAAGACCAGTTCCCTACCACAGGACCATGACTGCCCAAGGAAGAAACCTTGAGAGAAACCTTGCTCAAAGAAGAAATCTTGAGAGGAACCAAGACTCAAAGGAGAGACCCATCCTCTTCTGGTCAGCAACGGACAGCACAATAACAACAATATAAATGCTAAACAGCAAAAAAAGAAAAAAAATTAATTGGGTTATTGTTGGAAAGAAAGACTCTTAGACAAACTAGATGCAAAAAACACAACTTTCCACTGACTAGCATTTTTTATCAAATAAAAAATATAGGGATTCCCTTTGAAAGTAATTAGAGGCAAAAGCGTTCTTTAATGTTGATGTTACGTGTCCAAACCAGTGCACATTTAGTAGAGGTGTGCCAAAAAATCGATTCATATATCAAAAATCGATTCTCATTTACTACGATTCAGAATCGATTTTAAATGTCCCAAAATCGATTCTAAGTCGTGGTGAAGTCTCGCGTTACGTAATTACAAAATTACGCGAGACTTTACGCAGCATGTTCTGGGATACACTCATGCGCGGAAAAGGTTCAAAACACATGGAGGAAAGAGATATTCAACCTGTCCGGTCTTCATTTAAGGCAAAAATATGGGTTCATTTTGGTTTTTACCGAATGCCGGGGAAGACCGAACTGGACACAATGTAGCTCGTGTGCAAGGCTTGTGTAACGCGGTGAGCACGGGAGCGTTAATATAGAGAACGGTGAGAAATAATATAGAGAAGGATGGACTCAAGTGCCGGCTCGCAAGAGCAAGACGTTTGACACACGTCA
>NC_135228.1:8117885-8130385 GCF_052324685.1 Brachyhypopomus gauderio
ATGGGTGTCTGTGTGTACACTACCGTTTGTGTACCTGAAATGCTGAACAATATAAACAACTATAATGGTCATCAGAATTATAGTAATTATATTAGTTATTCTTTCTTCACAGATGATGAAACAATGGTGATTTACTCAGACCCCCTTCATAAACAGGCCTCTACTACCTCTCAACACACATCAAATACCGAGATGATTGACTGTTAGAAAATGAAAATATTATGGTTATATTATTCAAGGCTATAATTACCAGCAGTAAATAACTGAACAGCAGAAATAACACGAACTAGTGATAAATGTATATAGAAAGATGTCTGCTTTCACAGATATTTACCCAGTATCAACTAATGCTGGTTTACTACATTTTAGATAAATGGAACATTTGTGTAACTTTTCATGTAAATTAGATGTTAATTTCTATAATAGGATTTGTGATTTTGAGAAAACTTGGAGTTTTAAGACACAAACACACATAAGATGGCCCACACACACATGAATATATACACACACACACACACACACACAAGAAGGCACACACACGCAGCTCGTGCTCTGATCATGTCGATTCATCAGCAGTGTTGCCACGGCGAGCGGCCTCCATAGTAACCATCAACAATCGATTAGCATTGATACGACCTCCAGCTCCCCTGTCCAGCGTCACATCTACACAGTGAGCGGCGTAAGAGTGAAAACCCAGAGCCGCTTCTATTTCCCTTTCACTCGCATCTCAGTGTCTCTCGTGCCCCTATTCACTTCCTGTGTCACTCCTCACTGGTGCTGACCTGATTTATTTACGATGGCTGATCAGGTCCCAGGTCGTCAGTTTATTTAAGGCGTGTTCGAGCCTTCATCAGTTGCAGATGATCTTGCTCTGAGGTAACAAACATCAGCTCCTTCACCGTTCCTGTCTAGGGTAACGCATATGGAGATGCAGTTAGTGGGCGGTGACGGAAGCTCTCAAGCCTTAATGTAGACGCTCAGTCTTGAAGTGAGGAGCCGCTTTGCTCAGTGACTGTTGGATATTGTCTGATCTCATACAGGAGTTGCTCCATATGGGTAGAGGGCTGGAGCAATTATTATAATTCTATTGAGTAATCTGGATAATAGGAGCTGACGGTGATTGATTAATTAGTTTTATCATCCTTTTAGTGATTGAAATATATTTCATCTTTGATTTTTATTCAATGTGCTTAAGCAGACAAATGCATATTGCATGAAAGTGGCAACGCTGGCCATTTTAAGAGTTTCTTTTTTACCTAAGCGCCCCTAACTCAACATTATGATATTTGAGGGAGGGACTTAACCAAGCATGTTAATATGGGCAGCAGTGAGTGGACGCCAGCAGTACTCCATTTAGAATGATGTAATTGGGATTATGCTAATTGGCCACAATTCACTTTCATTCATGGCTGATGAGTGTTTGACAGAATGGCGGCAGAGTCCAGTATCCTTGTGCAATATATGCTTCTTTTTTTTTTATAAGCTCTTTAGATTCGGATTTCCATTTCTGTGCAGTACTTAAGCCACTGAGAAATCTGGGGAACTGACAAGCCGGCAGATATGTATCCCTACACTACAGGGGTGGGTTTCCCAAAACGTTCGTAGCGCTAAGTACTTCTTAACCTCGTACGTTTCATACGAGGTTACGAAGTACTTGGCGCTACGAACGTTTCGGGAAACCCACCCCAGAAGCGTTATTTGGTCACCTTACTTTAAATGTTCTAGTGCAGACTCCGTTATACCTATACTATTTATTTGTGTTATTTACTTCATACATACAATATGCCTTTGAATATGGCTGTGGCAGTTGGCAGTTATAGGCTAATTGTAAAATTGTACTTTTAGAAGCTGATTAATTCATTCAGGTGGTGGTTGTTGTTGTATATCATTGATGGCTTGTGTATCCAGTCAGGCTATTTGGCCTTGCTGAGCCCAGAGATTAAAGAAGTGAACTGAAATGACTCTAAGGGCTGGTTATGAGAGGCCCAGCACGCCCCAGGTCCAGTGTGAAAGGCCTTTAGAGATGCGGTGATTAGCACAGGAGAGACCGGCCTGGTCCCTGTGACCCTTGGCTGGACTCCCTCTGTGTTCTTGGGAAACTTCAAGTTTTGAACGCTTTGGCTGCTGATTTCTGAATGTGTATGACAGATCTTTTGGTAGTGGACCGATTGGTGGTGTTTTGTGTTTCAGGAAACAGAAGAAGATCTGGCAGAATCAGAGGAATATAAGGAAGCCAGAAGTGTTTTAGACTCTGCCGAATTGGAAGGATGATGTAACCACACACACACACACACACACTGAGTCCCAAGTGTCCATTCCATTTGTTAGGACTTATTAAGACATGGTGATCAAAGCAGATGTCTGTTCCTCCTCGTTTTTGTATTAGTGTATACTAATACAAAAAAAGCAAAAACATGTACCACTCTGTCTTTAACATTCTGATGAGTGTTCAAATTTACAAGCATGAAATAAACTTTCTTTCTTACTATATATTTTCATAAGATTTGTTTTCATTTGTGGCCTGTGTGTTGTCGGATGTATTGGAAATACACCAAGAATTATTAAATTAATATTATATAGTTTTCAGCATCACTTAATACGTCCATGAATACGTTAAGCTTTCAGTATAATCTCATTGAGAATTACATTTCATAAGAAATAATTGGTTACAATACAATTTTATGGAAGGCGGGTTAAACCGCGTTAGAATAGATGACAAAATAAATAAAAATGCATCCAGCCAGGTTCCTTGCGTCAATAATATACATGGCGTCTCCGCTGACGTTTCCCGTCTGTTAGATTAAAAATGCATACAAAAAATTAATTTAAAAAAATACATTTTTACCTAGGCCAATTTTTGTTCACATATGATTGTATGTAACTTGAACTACAATTACGGCCTAAATCCATCTTTTCACGTTTGTAAAACTACCCTGTGAACCCCAGGGCGTTTGTGGGCAAATGTTGATCTACTTTTAACATGATTTACCTTTAACATGCTTCATAGGCCGGCAAGTTCACGTGTAAAACCCGTGGATAATTCCTACTTCGTACATGAAAATAGATATTATATGTCGGATTCATCTAAAATGAGACTACATTCATGGACTTTCGTTTTTTATATTCAAACGAATACACTTTGAAATCTAAAAAGCATCCTTTGTTATTTTTATCCAAAAAAAAATCTTTATAGCGTTATGAACACTTAATTCCTTCACCATGACCGCCGTTCATTTAGAAAACTGAGTGCTGAATCAGATTACTCTGGTGTATTATTTTATTAACACGTTGTTGAAGAGTAAAAATGTATTTCAAATCATTTCAAATGATCAGGGATGCTCTTGTTACACGTGAGCCATCCTTTCTGTTTAGGTCTCTATTATATAAAGAAAAATAAAGCCCTTTTCAATTCAGTGCCCAATATGGAGTAAAGTAATTCATGTTAAACATTTTATCATCGCTGATTCATGTATCAATTCACCTGCTAAGTTTTTTTCTACCATTTTATCGAACATACGTTTATGGCTCATTTAGGCGCGCGTCCGTGCCGCTGTGGCGCCAGTTCAAATTTAAGGTCCGGTGTGCTGCGGGTTTGGAGCCGCAGAACCAGATGAATTCGGGTTCCGTTTGGCTCGGTCTTCATTCTACAGATTTCGATAATTATCGGCTTCACCCCAAAGTCTCATTACGGCTCTAATGAGGCGCCGCTGCTCCGTGACACCCAGACGCTCCATCTCGTTAAGGAAATCGCTCTTCAATGCTGATTATTTTATTTGGAACCATAATTATATTTCTTTGGGATAAATCACGGTCTAATCGAGTCCATTCGGAGGGCAGCGCCTCTAATTGAAGCATGAGATGCGGCGGCGGGCACTACCTGCGCGGACGGACGACGGTGCACCTGATGGATGAAGCGCGCGCCTTCGGCTGCTCTCCTCCCCACGAGCTCAAACACAACAACTTATTACTTCTAATCCCCCGACTGTCACCGAATCACCTGCACGAAACAAGAATCTAATTTGTTAAACTGGCATTTCTGCAGACGGACGATCGATTTTCTCTTTAGAATTCTCTAATTGAGTGAATATAGACGCCTTGCGAATTACATTCAGTCGCAGGACTTGGGTAGAAGGAGGTGTCAACAAAAATCATCCCTTATGTTCTCTCTCCTCCGCGCTGTGGTGCAGCTACGCACGGGGAGCGCGAGAGGCACGAGGCGGTGGCGCTCGTGCATCAGGCCGTTTCGCTCCCCGGTGCAAACCCCCCGGTGAATTTACCGGCCCCGTTCGGGAGCGCGCGGGGGGGGGGGATTCTCTCAGCTCCAAAGCGTGTGCAGAATTACATTTGTTTTTTCATGTGATTTTATTAAAAGTCACTCCTCATCTCTAGGGCGCGTGAAAATGTCTACTTTCCGCCCAGATGCGCTGCATTAACTTGCACCGCCAGGATTTGTTTGTTTGTCTATTTTTATTTATAGGCAGCGTAAGATTGATGCGGGCTTGTTATCGCGATCTGGAGCGAGAAAGATGTGACTCAGCTCTCCCTCTGATTCACCGTCGATTACAGTCCCCTTATTCGAACACATACCGTGCAGAACCATTGATGCTTTTTTTAAACCAAAACGGTATTCACTGGTTCATCACGTACTTATTGTGTTCTTAATCATACTAATAATAATAATAATAATTGTAATAATAATTGGTTGGTGATGATGATGATGATGATGATGGTAATAATGTTTTTGTGTGTGCGTGTGTTATCTTTGCATGCTACCATGTATTATATTTTAAGACATTTTTTATTACCATTTAGGGTAATGAAACTTAGTCTGCATGGAATGTTGCTGACATATGTCTTGTGATTCTCTAATCTTAAAACTTGCCCTCTTCACAGCTACTCTCCAGAAACATGCTCCAGAATCCTTATTTATAAAATGTATATAAATCAATGCCTACCACAAAAAATAAGAATAATTATTCTATTATGATTATTCTTATTCCCTCTATAACTTTAAAGAAAATATAAGATTTTTAAATGACGTTAGCCTTTATCTCTGTAAGGTTTGTCTGATACGATCAGTTCTTGTCACCGTGATAATTGGGTTTATTAATAATAATAATAATAATAATAATAATAATAATAATAATATCATCATCGTCATTATTATTATAATCATCATCATCATCATCATCATCGTCGTCGTCGTTATTATTATTGTTGTTGTTGTTGTTGTTAGGGCTGTAGTCCCTGTTCCATTTATTTCGTGTCCACCTTTGCTGCAGTAGACCAGGGACTTTCCTTCCTATTATTTGTAAGGTCAGGAAACGGCACTGAATTTTCCGCAAATGGATTTAATAAAATATTTTTCTTTCCTTAGCGTTTCACAAAGAAAGCTTGTAATCCCCGTGATGGTTTCAGGGCCTGGTATTGGTGTACAGAAATTCAATCTGTACATTTTCCACGAGGTAAACAGACAGAATGAATTGCATTAGAGCCAGCCAATGTATTCTCAGCAAGGCTGTTGTCTACCTGCTCCGGCTGTGTGCAACAATCTAAAACCTATTTATTAGGAAAAAATCACTTGATCCGCCACAGAAAATCCTTACGTTCGCCCCTTACTGCTGAATAAAGACAAAAAGAATCAGCGAGATCGGGCACTTTTAGGACGGGCTCGGTGCTGAGCCAGAGATGTGGTTTGTTCATATTGTGTAGTTTTGACACCCAGAGTGATCTCTCTTTGAAAGCATCCCTTGATTCACGTATCCTCTGAAAGCGTCGTTAAGCGTCTGTCTCGTTTTTAGTCGGTTAAATATGACCCGGCGGCTCACGAGGAGTGATTCACTTTTGTTTGCACGGCTATAAAAAGCTCGGGCTATTGAAAAGTCGTAAAATGAAGTGCGCTATCAATCGTGCGACAACGGCGCACTCCAGAGCCACCACGGCCAAGACTAAACTACATAATGATTTAAAATTATCGTTATTGGTATCGCCATAACACAAGAAGCATTCCGGGCTCCCTCTTGTTGGGATTCACCCACAATGTCCTGATTACTCACAATACTGCACACAAAATGCTCTCAGACGCGACACAGACATCATGCGCATCACACTTCGGTACTGATTTATTACACTTTTAGCCGCGTTAAACACAACACGGCCACGTTTTAAGTGCGTCCAACCCCACCCTCGCAGCGCAACTCACACCAGACCTCCTCTAAGCCCAACGGAACCGGCGCACGAACACGAGGAGACCCGGAGATCTTCCATTACTCCCTCGTTGCAGTTCCCCCGGCTGCTTCGTCTCCGTTCTCTGACACTCCGCTTATCAATTCGCGGATGAACAATATGTTTCCAAATTGAATCCGCGCTCCATCCCGGTCTTCCCTCCTGCATCACGTCTCCCCCCCGTCGGGTCGGGAGTCGCGTCTGACCCGCCGTCCCCACGATGGGGATCTTGATCCTGCCACCAGATTGCCGACGTATAAAAGAAGAGCGGAACAAATTGAACCGCGGACTCTGAGAGAAAAGACCCCAAAGTGCCCAAGTTTCTCGCTCGGACGCCTCCTTTGTAAAAAACCCGCTATTCACCGCCACGAATAAAGGAGCTTAGTAAACCTCCCCGCTCGCATCTGCCTGGAGTCTCTTTTGTCGGATTTCTGTGTGTCTGCTTATATTTTTAAGAGGCTCTGCGTGTGACAAGCTATCGTGCTAATTGGCGTAATGGTGGTTTATTTGTCGTGGATGGGCAGACCTGTTTATGGCGACTCCCTTTGAATGAAACAAATCACCTTCATTTAGGACAGTTTCGATGAAAAAAAATCAATACGACGAATGCAATTTGTGAGTTTAGCGTGTTTAAAGCGAGCTCTTATATGTGTTCACTTGGTGGTGTTATCCTGTGATCATTGTGGGGGTATTCCTCTATCCGTGCACACACACTCCGCTCCCACTTTCCGCCGAATTATGCAGCTAATTTGCTCACATATCATTTACAATAAGTTCCTCCTGCCGTGACAGTCGAGTCTAAACACCCCTAAATCAGCTCTAATTTATACTGATCTCACTAATAATCGTAATAAAAAGCTTATAGATTTGGCACTAATTACATAAAAGCCTAATGATCTTGAAAATTACTCTGGTTGGAAATATATTGCTAATCTAAACTTTGTTGTTGGGTGCTCCGGGGGAGCAGCGCCATTAGAGGAGGTTCACTTCGTCTCTAAGAGGCGCGAGCTGGACATGCTGCGGGACACGAGAGCCGGAACTTTTCACCAGGAAACAGAAATTATCCCCGGTCATCACTAACGATTAAATGACAAAAGTGTCGCCAGTGGAGGACAAAACGCGAAGCAGCAAGTCGGTTGTAGAGGAGACGTTGAATTAAAACGCTATTAGGCCACTGGAAAAAGTTCGCTCGTGCCTTGGGGCTTATTTTGTTATATAAGGAGCATTAAATCTCCAGCCATTTTGCCCGAATGCAATCAAATAATCAAGAGAACCCGAGTTAACAACATTTGGCACTGATTTAAAGAGTAATAAAATCAAGCTATTATTGAGAACCACGTGGGGATTATAAGGACGAACTATGTATGTAATATTTTAATTCAGTCTTACACTTCTAACCATAAGCTTTTTTAAACAGCGACTACACAATAACGCTCAATTAAACGAGCTCTTGAGTGTTTTTTAAAGGGGTCGAGGTTTTTTTTCTCACCGATACCAGATCGGGTCGTTTTACAGGGAGGAATTGTGAAGTTGAGATAAAAATCCTCCGTCAGAAAGGAGAAGAAATTAACTTGTGAAGGTTACGGGCTCGCGCCTTTGAGTGGCTGCTCCGCGCGCCCTCGGGGCGGCTGACATCTCCAGGCTTCAACGCTGATTGGCTCTTATTTGAAGAAGCTCACGGGTTCATTCAACTATTAAGCGCCTCCCCGTTCCTCTAAAGGGCATTATAATGCAAGGAACCTCCTTTTTAACCACAAACCGAATTTGCTTTCATTTAGGCTATATATATATTTTAAATAGTTTAAAGTCATAGAGGTTTTTTTGGAAAAGTATTTCGCCCTGGAGCGGTGCGCGATGCTTTCGCACGCCGACCTGCTGGATGCTCGCCTCGGTGAGTTATCATCGGCAAACTCCGGTCTGCAACTCTACTGTAAGCTGGAGGTCCTTCTCTTCTAAATCAAGCAGAGAAAATTGACAATTTGTTTCTTGTTTTATCCTAATGTGATTTAAGTGATCTAATTCATTGCAAAAGTAATCATTATTATTATATTACAGAGTAATTTGATTTAGACGTTTTCAAAGATATTGATGTGATCAAATGGAATTAGTTATTTTTAAAGGCCGTAATTACACGTATGTGCTCTTCTAACGTTAGTGGATAACAGCCATGTTCTTACAAAAGTAATAGTAAATATTTCCTGGACATTTTACACTATGCAGTGTGAATAGTTTCCGTGTATGAAATTGTGAATCTAACATCTTCTGTTGTGCAGGTTACAGTAACCCGTTTCCTCTTTCAGACACAGGACAATGTTAGTATAACCTTAGTTTGAAACCGCTGAGTGTGGGCGCCGTGTGTGTATGCAGGGATGAAGGATGCCACGGCCGACCTCCTAGGACACAGGGAGGCGCTGAAGTGTAGGCTGGGCGGCGGGGGAGCTGACCCCGGCCACCCTGGAGAACTCGCCCCGGGCTCAGACGGTGTGGAAGGGGCGACCCTTCTCCCAGGAGACGACATCAGCAATGTTGGATCCAATCCTCCGGGAGTGCCGGTAAACGGCAAAGAACAAGACAAACAACAACAGCAACAGCAAAACCCCGCGCAGTCCGGCGGCCAGCAGACCCAGAAACAAAAACGGCACCGGACCCGCTTTACCCCGGCCCAGCTTAACGAGCTGGAGCGGAGCTTCGCCAAAACGCACTATCCGGACATCTTTATGCGCGAAGAGCTGGCGCTCCGTATCGGCTTAACGGAATCCCGCGTACAGGTAAATAATTTAGTTATGGCGTCAATGCAGTGTTGAAACCCGTTTATAGGAAATTGGTACAGCTGGTTAAATTACTTGTACTCATCTGAACGCCATTTTCTACGCAAAGCCGTATAAAAAGGCTTATATATGTATATTTGCTGGTAATATTAAATCTACTAAATACAGGGGGGAGACTACAGAATATATTGTAATGTACCCTTATAGGATGCTGGAAAAATATTCATGTCATCTTCACGTTATATATGAACAGTAGAATACTAAGAAATGTCCGTAAATTAATCAATTACCTGTTTACACAGCCACATTAGTATTCCCCTAAATTCGGCTACAGAATATTTTCAAGAGAATATAGGCTATATCTAAATGGAGAAGTACGCTGTCCGTGGTGCTGAAACTGTCGTCCGCGCTGATGGACCAAAACATAGAAACAAAAACATTTGAACACCCAGCCGAAAGTATGAAAAGGTTTAAAGCTATATTATTCCATGCTAAACATTGATAACATGGTTCACCTGAACGGTAGATTTTTAAATTGTGGATTTTGTCTGTAAATTGCGACGTTTTAGCTTTTTTTCGGATTAAACAGAACACTTAAATGTTTTGATTCTCATTTGTTTTGAGAAAAGAATCACACATTAATTTAACGGAAAGCGTTGTATTTCTTTAGCCAAATTGCTAAATTAAGCAAATACTTTTGGTGTGTAGTTTTTATGCAATATATTCCGTAATCTTTGATGATCTAGTGATTTTAAAATGACTCATTATATTTAGTCGAGATAAAACTAACCTAAATTGTATAGTAACTGTGAGAAATATGAGCAATAAATTCCACGTAAGCTATTTGATTCAAAGGGTGGCTCGAGTTTTATCATTCGTCAGGTCATATTCATTTTAGACCTCAATTATCGCAATCTTAATCATCGGAACAGATAGCTATCTTAATCACTTTATAAAATTATGGCTGGTGCTACCTCTGTGATTGGTGGTCAGTCGCATTCCAACGCGCAGTAAATTAGCCCGCGAAATAAGTGCAGGATAGGATGAACGCTACGTTCCAACAGTCTCGCATAACCTCTGATGCTTCGAGTTCATTAAATATGTATAGCCTTTCAAGACGACAGTTCAATAAAATCAAGACTATTATTATTAACCAATTTCCGAATTATTTATAAGTTCGTAGGCTGATTAAACTCGATGTGAAAATCATGCAGATGGTTTGGCTGAGTATGAAATAATAACCATCATAATTAGAAGGCCTGTCTGCCACCGAATTATGTGCATCTCTGTTGTATTTGCATAAAAACCGAATTAGCAAAATGATGACCGCACAGTAATTCCGCCTCCATAATCGCCAGCCCTTCAAATACACGGCTCGGTTCTTTTTCAGAAGCAGTCGTGGCATGTCTTTCTCTAAAATAAGTCTGTCAGGTTCCATGTCTTAATGGCCGGTGCGCACAGAGTGTGCTCTGTCTTTTTTAATGGTATGAGAAATTGCATTTTCTTTGTTCCTCTGAAGTGTAATGCGTTTGAGGCCGGATTTCACGGCTGGTTGCGTGGGGCGAGAGTGCTATTCGGGCTCTAATATGACACCCTACTTTTTCCACCCTCCCTCCATTTTTCGCTGTCCCAAAATGTGCTCGTTAATCATCCCGCGCGCGGCTGTTCGGCGAGATCTCTATAAACCTCAAGGACCCGGGAAATAAATACCGCGTGCCATTTACAGCCCAGGGCTCGAGAGGCCTAATCGCGCTCTCTCGCGTTTGTGTTAATATTATGGCGGAAAGGGGCGCTTTATGAAGTGCTATTATATGGGAATGGTGGCGATTTTTAAAAGTAATTGTACGAAAACACGTACAAAAATGAAATCACTTCCTTAATAGTATATAAGGTGACGATTTTCGACCGATAGGCTACATTAGATCATGGCCTCTGTAGTGGAGAATTCCGGTGCTCCCATAACTAGCAAAATAAAAATATCGCAATAACCCCAATAAGATATAACGGTTGAATATCATCACGGAGTAAGTTTAAATTGTTCAGATACGATATCAGTTACGTAGTCCTACATGACGGCTATGAAAACACTTCAATATTGTCCCAATGGCCGGGGTTTATAATTCTGAGTATACCGCCGTGAGTTAGCAACAAACGATAGCCACGATAGAAAGTGCATGTTGATTTATTTGTAAAGCTCAAAGTGAAATATCAAAAGGCGACAGAGGGAGGAAAATGTACACAACGATATTATGATCAAAGCATGGACGTAATTTTGATTTCAAAAGTGGGGGGGGGGGGGGCATGGATTCGTCGCTATTTAAATATTTGGTTTTAACCGTAAAAACTGGGGGGGACCAAAGCCGGCTTTTGAAAAAGTGGGGGGACATGTCCCCCCGTCCCCCCCCAAAATTACGTCCGTGGATCAAAGCCTCTAGAACGCGGATGGCTATGACAACTGCTCTATGATGTCATAAGAGTCTGACGCCATCTTCTTGTTTTCCGAAGGTTTGGTTTCAAAACCGACGCGCCAAATGGAAGAAGCGCAAGAAGACCACCAACGTGTTCCGCGCTCCGGGCACCTTGCTGCCGACGCACCACGGCCTACCGCAGTTCCCCTCCGCCGCAGCGGCCGCCGCCGCCATGGGTGACAGCCTGTGCTCTTTCCACGCCAACGACACCCGCTGGGCGGCGGCCGGAATGCCGAGCGTGTCTCAGCTGCAGTTACCGCCTGCGCTCGGGCGTCAGCAGGCCATGGCGCAGTCGTTGTCTCAGTGCAGCCTGGGCGCTGGCCCGCCGCCCAATTCCATGAGCCTCTCCAACATGTCGTCCAACGGTTCCGGTCTACAGTCGCACCTCTACCAGCCCACGTTCCCCGGTATGGTGCCTGCTTCGCTCTCCGGACCGACCAACGTGACCGGCTCGCCTCAGCTCTGTAGCTCACCGGACAGTGACGTCTGGAGGGGGACGAGCATCGCCTCCCTGCGCCGTAAAGCGCTCGAGCACACGGTCTCTATGAGCTTCACCTAATGGGGCACGTGAGCCGACTGTTGTTTTTTTTTCTTTATCTTCTTCTCCCAGTCCAATCATTTTTGATCCCTTGACCCAGTTACGCACCACGAAGTCTCAGGATGCTGATGTCCGTAAGCAAAGACAGTTAAAATCGAGACTTTAATTGCGTGCAATTTAAGGGATCAAACCCGAAGAAATTAAAGCTGAAATTTCATCCGTTTCCATGTCGTTTGAAAGTAACTTGACTTTATTAATTTATTAATTAATTAATTTATATATCTATTTATTTATTTATTTCAGCTGAATTTCACAGCGAACACAACTGTCTTCAACACTAGAGGCAGACTAAAACGCGCATATTTGAAATGTATTCGTTATTATGAGTGTCTGTTTCTATAGAGGTTTTGCGTTTAAGAGCGAGGGAGGACGACTGCGCCTGCACTGCACGGCATGCTCACGCGCCCCAGGTATGAGCGGTGCATCGATATACCACCCTGG
>NC_135228.1:8135385-8155385 GCF_052324685.1 Brachyhypopomus gauderio
GGAGCTCTGTCTGCCATGCCGTGAAGGTCACACCTCTCACACACTCTTCTCTCTCTCTCTCTCTCTCTCTGGTACAGAGGGGCCTGTGGGAGTGTGACAGCAATCCACAAATAGTTACTCTGCTCCTTACACATGACATCACTCTCTCCATTCTCAGAGGGAGATAGATAGATAGAGAGCGAGAGAGAGAGCGAGAGAGAGAGAGAGAGAGAGAGAGAGAGAAAAGAAAAAGAAGAAGAAGGGGCAGCACAAAATCTAATATTAGGTCTACTGTGATCACTTTTGATGTCACCGATCCCTGCTCAACATGATTTAAGTCATTGTAAATGCGAGCATAATTTATTCAAACGATGACTGCGCCTGTTTCTGCTAAGTTGATGCAGACTGCCATCTGGCGCTTATATGTGTCGCTACAAGCTGACGAAATAACGCGATATTTAGTGGTCTTGGTTATCGTGGTGGATTTAACTAAATTATACAAGAACGTAAACATAAAGCGAAAACATACAATTGCAAATAATCAGTTTTTTCAACGTATTGCGACCAATTTGACTTACGTTGTTTAAGATAAACGATTTAAAATAATTAGTTAATAACTAAAATCATTGAAATTAGCTATTTGTTGCGTGACAAAAGCACTGTTTTGAAAAAAAAAAAAAGATTAAGATCCATGGCGAAATGTACACAGCTAAGAAAATCTTTGATAACTGCAAACTGCGGCCAAGTGTTGGCGTTTCTCTAACATGACTTGTGTGTCCTACAGGAGCTTCCGTAGCTTAGTCACATGAACGCATGAAGATTGTTGTGATGGGGAACTTACAGAAACATGTAACCTAGACTGTAGCTCAGACTATCCTCTGTATACATGCAGTTCTGCTCACTGGACGACCGTGGTGGGAATTTGGGCTGAATTGATCCATTTTGCAGCGGTTACGTTGGACTTGGCGCCGTTTTCACGTCTAATTTGAGAACCGTGTAGGTAAAAACCACAGTCATGCTGCGATGGATCCTCGGCGGACGCGGGTCTCAAGGCGGGTTCGAGGTGAGTACTAAACTGCTGGGTGCATTTCCCAACCAGGGAGCCTTTCGCTCCTCCTGGCTCCTCAAGCCAACAACATGCATCTGGGCAGCCCGGACTGATTGAAGCCTCCCCGCGGCTCTGATCCGTTTGTCCACCGTGTTCTGCAGAAGAGCGCGGCGCTGTGCATCGGCGAGGAACAGCCCAAGAACCGGTTCACGGAGTTGCAGGTGCTGAAAGGACATTTTGACATTGTTCGATTTCTGGTGCAGATTGATGACTTCAGGTGAGCAATCCTCTCTCTCTCTCTTGCTCTCTCTCTCTCTCTCTCTCTCTCTCTCTCTCTCTCTCTCTCTCTCTCTCTCTCTCTCTCTCACTCACACACTCACACACTCACACACACACACACACACACACACACACACACTGGCGCCTGCCCAGTCGAGCCTGTGATTGACGGGTAAAGCGCGAACTAGATCCTCTCCAAAAGCAAACTTACAGAGCGTGACAAGAGCTTAATCATCAGAGCCCGAGAGAGCTTCAGCGCCTGAGAGTGAGTGAGGGGAGAGAGAGAGAGAGAGAGAGAGAGAGAGAGAACGAACCGGGCGAGTAGCCTTTGTTCTTCAGATCTTTCACCTTTGCACTCCCCCTCTCTCAAAGATATAATAACCTTACAAAGTCTAGTTATAATGGTTTCTGTGTGTTTATTTGTCTGTGAGTGGTCTTGTTGTAATAGGAAGTTTGGTAGAAAGCAAACAGAACTGGATGCTACACTGACCTTCAATGTGTCATCAATTGTGTGTGTGTGTGTGTGTGTGGGCACGTGTATGCATGCGTTTTTAGTATTATTCTTTCAGGTGAGTATAAGACCTTCAGAATATGAATGGATGTAAAGTCAGGCCTACTAATCTATAATGGTTTTATTTTCTCAGGTTTGCGTCTGCGGGTGATGATGGGATGGTGCTGGTGTGGAATGTTGAGGTAGGAGTGTGTTTGTGTGTAGACAAACCCCTGGTGTCACCACACACCCCCCCAACACATCATCATATCACCACACATCCCCAACACACCCTGGTGTCACCACACACCCCCCCAACACATCATCATATCACCACACATCCCCAACACATCATCATATCACCACACACCCCCAACACATCATCATATCACCACACACCCCCATCACACCCTGGTGTCACCACACACCCCCAACACGTCATCATATCACCACACATCCCGACACACCCTGGTGTCACCACACACCCCCAACACATCATCATATCACCACACATCCCCAACACATCATCATATCACCTCACATCCCCAACACACCCTGGTGTCACCACACACCCCCAACACATCATCATATCACCACACATCCCCAACACATCATCATATCACCACACATCCCCAACACATCATCATATCACCACACATCCCCAACACATCATCATATCACCACACATCCCCAACACATCATCATATCACCACACATCCCCAACACATCATCATATCACCACACACCCCCAACACACCCTGGTGTCACCACACACCCCCAACACATCATCATATCACCACACATCCCCAACACATCATCATATCACCTCACATCCCCAACACACCCTGGTGTCACCACACACCCCCAACACATCATCATATCACCACACATCCCCAACACATCATCATATCACCACACATCCCCAACACATCATCATATCACCACACATCCCCAACACATCATCATATCACCACACGTCCCCCAACACATCATCATATCACCACACGTCCCCCAACACATCATCATATCACCACACGTCCCCCAACACATCATCATATCACCACACACCCCCAACACATCATCATATCACCACACGTCCCCAACACATCATCATATCACCACACATCCCCAACACATCATCATATCACCACACATCCCCAACACATCATCATATCACCACACACCCCCAACACACCCTGGTGTCACCACACACCCCCAACACATCATCATATCACCACACATCCCCAACACATCATCATATCACCCCACGTCCCCAACACATCATCATATCACCACACACCCCCAACACATCATCATATCACCACACATCCCCAACACATCATCATATCACCACACATCCCCAACACATCATCATATCACCACACATCCCCAACACACCCTGGTGTCACCACACACCCCCAACACATCATCATATCACCCCACGTCCCCCAACACACCCTGGTCTCACCCCACGCCCCCAACACACCCTGTTGAAATGAAATGTGCCATATTTTGTCAATTGTGAATTTTACACCCCAATCGAAATTTGTCCTCCGCTTTTAACCCATCTGTGCAGTTAGAACACACACACACTAGTGATTACTAGGGGGCTGTGGATCACACGTGCCCAGAGCGGTAGGCAGACCTAGCCCGGTGCCCGGGGAGCAGTTGGGGTTAGGTGCCTTGCTCAAGGGCATCTCAGTCATGGCCTCAGGTCTGGGAATCGAACCCACGACCCTCCGGTCACAAGACCAGTTCCCTACCACCAGGCCATGACTGCCCCTGTTGTCACCCCATGTCCCCCAACACACCCTGGTGGCATATGTCTTAAATGTAAATGTGTAAGCAGGCATGTCAGATTAGAGAGACTGTAACAACTTACACAGTGTGAGGCCCATTCAGAGCTCAGAGATCAGGCTGCTGCGTTGTGTGTTTTCATTGTTCATAATGTGTGTGTGTGTGTGTGTGTGTGTGTGTTTCAGACCGGAGAGCGGTTGGTGGAGTTACGAGGTCACACTCAACAAATTACAGCTATGACAACATATGCCTTCATCAAGGGAGGAAGATCTCACTCAGCTATTATAACAGCATCGTCTGACCGCACACTGAGTGTATCCTCACACACACACACACACACACATCTCACACTGAGTGTATCCTTACACACACACACACCTCACACTGAGTGTATCCTTACACATACACACACACACACACACACACACACACACACACACACACACACACACACACACACACACACACACACACACACACACACACCTAACACTGAGTGTATCCTTACATATACACACACACCTCACACTGAGTGTTTCCTTACACACACACACACACACACACACACACACCTCACACTGAGTGTTTCCTTACACACACACACACACACACACCTCACAGAGTGTATCCTTAAACATACATACACACACCTCACAGAGTGTATCCTTAAACATACATACACACACCTCACAGAGTGTATCCTTAAACATACATACACACACCTCACACTGAGTGTATCCTTAAACATATATCTCACACTGAGTATTTCCTTACACACACACACACACACACACCTCACACTGAGTGTATCCTTACACATACACACACACACACACCTAACACTGAGTGTATCCTTACATATACACACACACCTCACACTGAGTGTTTCCTTACACACACACACACACACACACACACACACACACACACACACACACATACACACATCTCACAGAGTGTATCCTTAAACATATACCTCACACTGAGTGTATCCATACACATACACACACATCACACTTTTTGTGATGTTTAATATGTTGTCCTTAATACTGATGCAGTTGTGGGACCCAGATACTGGAAACAGACTGCAAACTGTGTCCGATCTACAGTCCTCTGTTAAGGTAACACTGCTGTTAAGTTGGTATTGAACTCCTTCATTAAAGTGTCACTGACTGATGTACATTCCTCCATTAACAGACAGACAGACAGATTCTCATTTGCGTACTGCATGTATGTGTCTTAGACCTTCCGGGTGGAATCTTTATTAAATGTATTTTTTTAATGTTTTTGTGATTATTTTGAACATGATTCGTTGAGCTGTTTGGATTTACTGTTCACTCAAACAAAGATGTTCAGCTACACTCTTATGATCATACTGTCTGATTTGCAGCACTGTCTGATTTTACCAGTTGTGAACAGTACAGTGTGCTCTGCAGGTGTAGCATCAGACCTGTAGGTGCACTGTCTGATCAGTAAGCGTCTGATAGGAATCTCTTGGCTCTCAGTTTTTCTTCTCTGCATAGGACTGCATTAATTTAAACACTGATTTCTCTTTCTCAAATGTGTGTTGGTGTTTGATCGTGTGTGTGTGGTAGTGTGTGGTAGTGCTGGACCATCTGGATGTGTGGCTCTCTGGTGCTAATGAGCTGTGTGTGTGGAACCGAGACTTTCAGCTGCAGTGTAAAACTGTGCATCACAGTGATGCAGGTACACACTCCACACACTACACACTCAACAGACTCCACACACTACACACTCTACACACTCCCAAAACAATGAAATGGGAAATTCTAAAGTCTGCAAGATTGAACTGATGTGTGTGTATGTTTGTGTGGGTGTGTGGGTGTGTGTGTGTGTGTGTGTGTATATGTAGGCATCACAGCAATGGTGAGCTTGTCCAAAAACTGCATTGCGGCTGCCATGGACAAAGAGATTGGTAAGTGGTGATAATGTTTGCATTCATATATTCTTATAGGAGATCTTAATCCACAAATAAATTCACAACTGTTACATCCAGCTCTCTCTGACCAGTCCTGACCAACACCAGTGGTATGGTTTGGTCACTTAGCCACTGGGTTAGGCACGCTAAGCCAACAGCTAATTACTAGATCACTCAGTCAAGTTGAACTACTAGAAGCATCCCGCCTGTTTTGAAAACGCAGGGCTGTTTGCATATGTGGTTGTACACAGGAGTGTAATATGACCTGGATTGTTGATTTAGTGATTTTTAAGTTAAACCTCTCGGAAGTGGAGACGACAATCCTGGCCATTCGCCACCTGGCTGACCATCAGGATACGATCCGATCACTAATCACCATCAATGGTGAGGCTGCCCTTCTGCCCACATGCACTCACACTTACAAAACTGGCCCACAGAGCCAAGATGTTCTTCTAGTGCATCTGATTCATCATCACACCATACAGAAGGAGGGTATGAGTTTGTGGCTTTACGTAAGGTGACTGTATCTTTATGGTGCAATAAGCTGATTGCTTAGGCATGTACAGTCCCTGACATAAGTTCTGTCGCTTATCCATGTTGTGGAAACAAAAGCTTATAACCTGACTTTAAATTCATCGATTGGTTTTAGAAATTACTCGTATGAAAGCTGAAACCCTCCCAAATGAGATTTAATTTACGAAAATAAATTTGCTTTACTGCAGAAATATTGATCATTAAATGAACACAGAAAGGTCAGATTTTGGCAAGACAAAAGTTTTGTCGTCTTGTCATATAATGCACCCAGTACTAGTTTACACCCTCAACTGTGCTCACTAATTGATTGGTTAATTAGTGTGTGTGTATAAAAAGAACTCCAGCACCCGAGACCTTCTCTTGCACTGCAAAACCAAAGAATTTTGACTGTATTCTTTGCTATTCCTGATGACTTCATCAATAAATTGTAAGAATCATTGTCGAACCTCATGGATGAGGTCCTTCAAGCTCGTGGAAGTCGCACAAAATATTAAATATGGCTGTAATAGCACCACGTCATTCACCAGTGTTGTGAAGCATATATTTGTATATAAAGTGAATTATTTGTTTGATTTTCACCTTACTTTCTGTGGGCGACAACTTTTGTCTTGCCAAAATCTGACCTTTCTGTGTTCATTAAATGATCAATTTTTCTGCAGTAAAGCAAATTTATTTTTGTAAATTAAATCTCATTTGGGAGGGTTTCAGCTTTCATATGAGTCATTTCTAAAACCAATCGATGAATTTAAAGTCAGGCTATAAGCTTTTGTTTCCACAACATGGATAAACTTGTGTCAGGGACTGTATGTACCCTGGGGTGACAGTGGTAGTGGCTGAAGTCTCTCCTTCCTGTTTCCTAGATGAGCTGTTTGCTAGTGGTTCTCACATTGGTGAGCTCATCCTCTGGGATGCCATTGATTGGACAATTCAGGCCTACGAGCATATTTTGTGGGAGGAGCCAACAGTGGATAGCCAATCGGAGATCAGAATGGGACAGCAAAGTGAGATGTCTATTCAGCACATGCACTCTGATGGAGAGGTGGGTCATTGAATGTGATGAGTTTGAGAAGCTCTAAACTGATTATGAGAAACTTAGTCTAATTATGAGAAACTCTGCTTTGTTTATTAAAAGCTCTAGTCTGTGAATGAGAAGCTCTAGTCTAGTCTAGTATTTGACCGTTTCATCGATTACATTTTTTTCATTGCATAGCCTATTAAACACACACCGCAGAACCTGCACTCTCCACAAAGATAACCTCCTCTGTATATTCGTGCTGAAATGTACAGTACTCTTCATCTTTTTTTCTTTTCATCGTCTTCTTCGTCAAAAGGCTTGCCCTGCAAAAATTAGCTATTAGTTCATGTGGGCTACTGCATTATCCAATAAAAGTAGAGTTCTTGTGCTGAACCCTCCCATACCCCGAAGGACAGCTGGGATTGGTTCTTGTGCTGAACCCTCCCATACCCCGAAGGACAGCTGGGATTGGTTCTTGTGCTGAACCCTCCCATACCTCGAAGGACAGCTGGGATTGGTTCTTGTGCTGAACCCTCCCATACCCCGAAGGACAGCTGGGATTGGTTCTTGTGCTGAACCCTCCCATACCCCGAAGGACAGCTGGGATTGGTTCTTGTGCTGAACCCTCCCATACCCCGAAGGACAGCTAGGATTGGTTCTTGTGCTGAACCCTCCCATACCCCGAAGGACAGCTGGGATTGGTTCTTGTGCTGAACCCTCCCATACCCCGAAGGACAGCTGGGATTGGTTCTTGTCCTGAACCCTCCCATACCCCGAAGGACAGCTGGGATTGGCTCCTGCCAGCTGCAACCCTGAACAAGTGCAGTAGAAAATAGATGTTTGGATTAAAATCCATAAGAATGTTTTATATTTTGAAATGTATTTTTTAACAATTTGATTTCTGTAATGTTTTTACTTTAAAATGTCAGCAGAATTATTCATTACTTTTCTTGTTAGGAAACCTGGTCAGCTAAGATTTATCTGAGAGTCATCAAAAGAGCTACATTTAGCTCGGAAGCCATAGGTTCCCCACTCCTGCTCTAGACTGTGTATGGGAAGCTCTGGTCTCTTTGAGAAGCTCTTGTCTGAATATAAGAAGCTCTAGTCCAGGGGTGCTCATTACGTCGATCGCGATCGACCGGTCGATCGCGAAGGAAGTGTCGGTCGATCGCGAAGGAATGTGCGTAGATCGCGTCACATAAAATAGTAGTAGATGAATCGCACATCTGCTCTGACGGTTGTATTTTGATTGACACTCACGGTAGCCAATCTGCAATCCACTCAACAAATTACGTTCGCCACACACCCCCCCCCCCCCCCCCCCCCCCCCGCTCAACAAATTACGTTCGCCACCCCCCCCCCCGCTCAACAAATTACGTTCGCCGCCACCCCGGTAGATCTTTCTGACTTGGTCATCTTATAAGTAGCTCGCAAGCTGAAAACTGTGAGCACCCCTGCTCTAGTCTGTTTGAGAAGATCTAGTTTGATTATGAGAAGATCTAGTATCTTTGTGAGAAGCTCTAGTCTGAGTATAAGAAGCTCTAGTCTATGAGAAACTAGTCTGTTTATGAAAAGCTCTAGACTCTGTGAGAATCTCTAGTCTCTTTGTGAGATACTCTAGTGTGAGTATAAGGCACTCTAGTCTATGAGAAACTAGTCTGTTTATGAAAAGCTCTAGACTCTTTGTGAGAATCTCTAGTCTCTTTGTGAGATACTCTAGTGTGAGTATAAGGCGCTGTAGTCTTTATGAGAAGCTCTAGTTGAGGATAAGAAGCTCTTGTCTCTTTGTGAGAAGCTCTAGTCTGTGGTCCCTCCCCTCCAGCAGTTTATAGCTTCAGGATCATCGTGTCTATAGATGAAAAGTGTTTTAATTTAAAATCATCTTGGGAATAAATGATTTTTGACATTCTCTGTTGCCCCCTCACCCCACCCCTCTCTCAGCTTCTCACCGCAGCAGTCGGTAGTGGTTTGTATGTGTATCACACAGTGAAGAAGAGTATTGTGGCCTACAGGAAGGTTGCCCATGACTCCGACATTCTGCATACGATGTTGCTGGACAATGGGTATGCGTGTGAGAGTGTGTGTGTGTGTGTGAGCATATTGTTTCATTTCTTATAAAATACAATAGTCTTATAACCATGACAAATGAGAGAAATGAGTCTGCATTGTCTCTGCTTTTGAAGACCAACACAGTCTGTAGTAGCTCTACTTATGTACAGTTGTGATCAAATTTATTCAACCCCCAATGCTGCGAAGGGTTTTATGGAATTCAGTGCACATTTGTAATTGTGTTCATAATGAAATCTTACAAGGACTTGTTAAAGAACTAAATGCAACTAAGATAGCATCAATTTTTTTTGTCATAAAGTATTAAATGGCCTTTTTGTGATTTCTTCATTGACACAATTATTCAACCCCTTTACGACTACCACTCCTAAGAACAGAGGTTCATTCCAGTGTTTTCCACCAGGTATTGAAAACATCTGTGGATGTCAACGAGCAGCAATCAAGCATGATAAGCACCAATTAGGCAGATTTAAAAGGACTGTGATACTCAGCTCCTTCTAGACATCTACTGGTGTGTTTCCAAGCATGGTGAAGGCAAGAGAATGGTCCCAGAAGACAAGAGAAGAGGTTATTGCTCTTCACAAGAATGGCAATGGATATAAAAAGATTGCGAAGTTGTTAAATATTCCAAGAGACACTATCGGAAGTATCATTCGCAAGTTCAAGTTAAAGGGCACAGTGGAAACGTTACCTGGTCGTGGCAGAAAGAAGATCCTGACCGCGACTGCTGTGCGCTACCTGAAGCGTAATGTGGAGAAAAATCCCCGCGTGACTGCTAAGGAACTGAAAAAAGACCTGTCAGATGTGGGCACTGAAGTTTCAGCTCAGACAATAAGGCGCGCACTGCATAACGAAGACCTCCATGCCAGAACGCCCAGACGCACCCCCTTGCTGACTCCAAAGAACAAGAAAAGTCGACTGCAGTATGCCAAAAGTCATGTGGACAAGCCACAAAGGTTTTGGAACAGTGTACTGTGGTCAGATGAAACTAAATTAGAACTGTTTGGGACAATGGACCAGCGCTATGTTTGGAGAAGGAAGAACCAGGCTTATGAACAAAAGAACACCTTGCCTACTGTGAAGCATGGCGGGGGGTCAATTATGCTTTGGGGCTGTTTTGCTTCTAATGGTACAGGAAAGCTTCAACGTGTGCAGGGTACCATGAATTCCCTTCAGTACCAGGAGATCTTGGAGGAAAATGTGATGGAGTCAGTCACAAACCTGCGGCTTGGGAGACGTTGGACCTTCCAACAGGACAATGAACCGAAGCACACATCCAAGTCCACTAGAGCATGGTTGAACATGAAAGGCTGGAACATTCTAGAGTGGCCATCGCAATCACCAGACTTAAATCCAATTGAGAACCTCTGGTGGGACCTAAAGAAGGCAGTTGCAGTGCGCAAGCCTAAGAATGTGACTGAACTGGAGGCTTTTGCCCATGAAGAATGGGCTAAGATACCCATAGGTCGCTGCAAGACACTTGTGTCAAGCTATGCTTCACGCTTGAAAGCTGTCATAACTGGAAAAGGATGTTGTACTAAGTACTAAAAAATAATGTCACTAGGGGGTTGAATAAAACTGATAATGATGTGAGCACAGTAAAGACATTTGTGGTTATTCCATCATAAATATTATGTTATGTTTGTCTAATTTATAAGTGCCTCTTTGATATAATTGTAAATAAGATGACTGAAATGATCAAAATCAATGTCAAACTGGCCAAAACACTTTATTTCAGTGGGGGTTGAATAAATTTGATCACAACTGTAGATGTTTGTACATTTGTAGATGTATGTAGAGTCTGCAGTACTTTAGTTTTAAATAAAATTGTATCAATTAAATAAATATTTATAGATCATCCAAAAACTAAATACCATTTTGAAAACAATTGGCAATGGCCAGATGATTTTAATCATCGTGTGAGATGATTAACATGTGAGATTTGAGATGTGCTTGAGTAATATGTGTGCATCTTCCCTTGAAGGCGGGTCATGTCATGTTCTGAAGATGGCAGTATTAGGATCTGGGAGCTGCAGGACCTCCCTCTAGCTGCCGAGCCCGCCTCCTCAGGTGAACAGGACACGCCCCTTTCTTCCCGTTAGGTTTTCCCTTTAAGATTGATACAGTGTGTTGGCTTTCAACTCTCTTTCATCTCACATCCATCACTTCCCAACAGCCTGAGAATGACTGTCCTGTGTTAACTATTACACTCTAGAGTTACAGAAAACTGCCCTCTTTACCCAGCATTTTAAGCAAAAATACCAAAAAGTCTATACAAACTAGGTATTTACTTATTCGTTAGAGTAAGTCAGAGTAGCTGACGTAAAACTGGTGCATCTTAGTGGGTTGTGATGAAGACGGATCCATTTTTTCTGTTCTGCTGACAGAGAATTTCTTGTTGCACACAGCCAACATGTTCTAAACTCGCTTGACCACTCGGAGGATGTCACATGTCCTTCCTCTACAGTACAGCTGTAATACACTGACGGGATACTTCTCTCTCTCTCTCGCTCTCTCTCTCTCTCTCTCTCTTCCCTCTCTGCTCTCTTCCACCACCCCCAGGTTTTTTTGGAATGTTTGGCACTTTCGGGAGATCTGGGAAGCAGGCTGGTGCTCCCACAAAGAAGCTTCTGGAAGTTTCCGGACTCCGTTCCTTGGAGCTTATCGGTGATCTGATTGGTCACTCTGGAGCAGTGCAGGTATGGAATTCCTAAAGCGGGCTCCGTTTGTTTAAACTGTTTATTGTACTAACTGTCTGGCCTCCGGTTTTGCGCCACAGATGTTTGTGAACTTCGGGGTGAAGGGGCTGGTCACCTGCTCAGCGGATCACCTGCTAATCGTGTGGAAGGACGGCGAGAGGGAGTCACAGCTGCGCAGCTTGGCTCTCTTCCAAAAGCTGGAGCAGAGCGGCGGTCTGTGAGGCCCCGCCCCTAGGCCCTCAGGCCCCGCCCATCTCACCTGCCCTCCCGGAACACCCAACACACCCGTCTGCCTCCTGGAGGGACAAGTAAGCATGAAGCCAGTTTCCAAAGTGCAGCACAGCACAAAGAACAGTTTTATTAAAAAAACAAACAAAAAAACAACAACAAAATAAAACCCTCCAATAACACTCCTCCAGAGTGGCAAACATGTGTCCTAGAAACCACAGTGTAAAATTGCCACGTGGCTCTCTTGAATCTCCTCAGTTGTCCATTGGTCATGGATATGGCCTCTCATTCTTCCTGTGGGAACTTGGTTTAGGTCTCCGCTTCACCACAGGTCTTTTATACCAAATGTCTTTGGTTTGTGCTGCCTGATATGGACCAGGGTCAGTACTGTTACTCAGAGACGGTCCAGGGTCAGTGTTACTTTGTAATGGTACTGAGACTGTGACACTTGTGAATTCAGGGTCACTCCTGTCTTCCATATGATCAGTGTTTATCCATCCATAACACTCAAATTGATTACGAAAGTCCAGTATTTTCATATTGCAAAATCGAAGGTGTGGTATGTGTTCTTAAGCATGATTGAAAAATCATATTTCATATGTTTTAATTTCTAGTTTAAGTGGAAGCATGTATATAATGTATACTTGTGTGCTCAAGTGAATTATTGATGTCTGTATAAATTGATTGAGACTGTGAAATGGATACTAATAATTAATGTATAGATATTTGCACTTTTCCCAGATTTTTAAAATGTGATATTTACATGCACATTTACAACTTAGTATTTTCTTGAATGTAAAATTTATTTTAAGCTTTCCTTTTTATTACCAGACTGCCATTAAAGCTTGTTTTGGGAGAACATTTACTGTGCATATTTATTTTAATGCATTTCACAAGTACAATGTTTCTGTGTTTTTAAAATTTGGACTTTAAACAACAGACCCAGACAGAAAGGAAACAACCTCAGTAGAACAGCAACATATTGTTTTTATACACAACAAACCATTAAATCCTTCAAAAAACCAAAAAAAACAAAACAAAAAAGCAAGCTATAGCTAATGTCCTCAACCTCATTCATGCCCTCAGTGTGTTCATGTCATTAACATGTATGTGGAGTTATGATTGCTCCGTCAGTGCCACCAAACGTGAAGACCGTATAACAACGCCGCGCCTGGGACACGCACAACTCCCACTTTCGATTCTATTAACAAAACAAGACGTTTGAGCAGGAACACGGACTTCATACCAGGAAGAGCTGTTATCCAAAACAATGCTCTGAACTCGACAAAGATAAAGCGCCCTCTGCTGGTGAGGTTGGCCCCTGACAGATTGCCTCACAGTAAATTCATTTAGAATTATACTGTCTGCTTATTTATATTACAGTACCATCACACCCATTCTGCCCAACACAACAGTAATAATAATAGTAGCAGTAATAATAAACATATTGAACAGTCACCGAGATGCAACAGTCTGAACCAGAACCATAAAAGGAAACAAGTAACCATGGTAACATTCTCAGGACCCCTCTAGTACACTTCTAGAGGGTTGCAGAGAATACAGGAGTATTTAAGGCTATGAAACACAGACATCATATACGTTACTGTTCCTTGTACACACACACACGAGGATGAGAGTGATGAGGTAAACTGCTGAATGGTGGTGGTGGTGTGTGTGAGAAAGATCTGAACCACAGTCAGAGAGCCTAAGGCAAGTTTGTATGCATGGTGAGACCCAATCTCACACACACACACACACACACACACACACACACACACACACACGACTGGGGAGTACTGAACTGAAGTCTCCTGCATTCCTCCTACCCACGAAAAACATCTGCACAAATGATTTTCAAGGGAAACAAAATTCACCGTGATCCAACTCTGTTGTTTAAATGACTTTGTTCTCTTGAGCTTGTGTTCGGTTCTAGAGTGAATAAAACTAGACTATGATTGTGAGCTTGCCCTGCAGCACCTGCAGAGCTAAGATGAGTCTAGATGAGTGAGGTGTAGGTGGGAGACTGAGGGGTTCTAGCAGTAGGGAATCTGCACGCTAAGGCACCTCAAAGACCATTTAATGAACCTGCTTTAATAATTAGACCTACTGTGCTGTCAGGCAACCGTTCAAATCACCCTGAAATCTCGCAACAGTGATACTTTCACACATGGAAGTCTGCTAACAGTTCTGGATATTGAACACTAGGGGGAGATACGTGAACGGCTCATCTTTCTTATCCAGCATTCATACTAGTGGAGTTCTCTCTGAGCTCTTCATATAGCACATACAGTTTTGCTCATTTGTGCGCCCGTTGCATTAGCTATTTGAAGGAAGTCAGGTACAGAAAGGCCTTTAGAGAAAACTTGGTTCACACTGCAGTGGGTCTCAGTGCCAGTCTTTGAACCCCTACGTTCCGTATATTTATCTCCTTTTACTTGATTCAGTTCATCAACTGTCAAGCCCTTAGTGAGATGAATCGAGTTAGACTGTACTGCCAATTTTGAAATCATTGATTTTCTGATGTCGTGACAATGAACTCATTTGCATACTTCTGCATATTCCAGCCCGCAGCGTCTTGGGTCCACCCACTTCCACTGCAGACCTCACAGGTGCAAATCAGAACTGAGCACGTTTATCTTACATTCGTCTTAAAGGCACAGTTACAGAAACAGCCTGCTCAGTTCTAAGGCTTAAAAATAAGTTGGTTAAAAAAGTTGGATAAAAAATTAATTCTTTTTTATAATGATATTAATTATTTTAATAATAATAATTTTAAATAATAATTTATTCGAATTTTAATGAATGACTTTTTTAAAGAAAATAAAACAACAAACATTGTAAGCAGGTATCAAAGAAAGAAATAAATGAAAAATGTGGGACATGGGCCCTTTAAACAGTCCTGTTAATTACTAGGTATGTGGAGTCCTGTTAATAAGAGGGATGGGGAATCCTGTTAATACAGGATGAATGAAGTATGCTTGCCTTCACAACCTTCCAGTGAAGCCTGTAGCGTGGGGTACAAACTCTGGTATTAAAAACATTTTGTAACAAATCATAGCGATTCTGGCTTTACCTGAAGGCCTGTATCTGTTTTCATTTGGTCTACAGAATGTCTCATGTTCAGTTTATCTCCATTTCATTCAGACCACAAAGTCAAAATCATTGAGAAAAGGCCAAACTCTTGCTCTAATGTGGTGCTGTTTCTTTTTCTGTCACATGAACTACAAGGTTGAAAGGTTTATTCTTGCTCATTGATCGTGGCTCTTGTTGAGGAGGTTCTTGGGTCAAATCTCAGCCAGGTTTCCAGGCGGTGATGGTGAGAGGTGGTGGTGAGAGGTGGTGGTGAGAGGTGATGGTGAGAGGTGATGGTGAGAGGTGGTGGTGGGAGGTGATGGTGAGAGGTGATGGTGAGAGGTGATGGTGAGAGGTGGTGGTGAGAGGTGATGGTGAGAGGTGATGGTGAGAGGTGGTGGTGAGAGGTGATGGTGAGAGGTGGTGGTGAGAGGTGATGGTGAGAGGTGATGGTGAGAGGTGATGGTGAGAGGTGATGGTGAGAGGTGGTGGTGGGAGGTGGTGGTGAGAGGTGGTGGTGAGAGGTGATGGTGAGAGGTGATGGTGAGAGGTGATGGTGAGAGGTGATGGTGAGAGGTGGTGGTGAGAGGTGATGGTGAGAGGTGATGGTGAGAGGTGATGGTGAGAGGTGATGGTGAGAGGTGATGGTGAGAGGTGATGGTGAGAGGTGATGGTGGGAGGTGATGGTGAGAGGTGATGGTGAGAGGTGATGGTGAGAGGTGATGGTGAGAGGTGATGGTGAGAGGTGATGGTGAGAGGTGATGGTGGGAGGTGATGGTGAGAGGTGATGGTGAGAGGTGATGGTGGGAGGTGATGGTGAGAGGTGATGGTGAGAGGTGATGGTGAGAGGTGATGGTGAGAGGTGATGGTGAGAGGTGATGGTGAGAGGTGGTGGTGAGAGGTGATGGTGAGAGGTGGTGGTGGGAGGTCTTGTGTGGTGTGTGGAAAGGAAAGAACCACAGCCGAGTTCTCCATGGACACAAGGGGCTGGGAAACTTTGGGAAAAGTGTTCACCCTCCTTCCCCTTTTAGGACGTCCCGATTTAGTCACAGAGCTCATGGAGGTCCAGCTCTGAGGTGGAAACAGTCTCACAATATCTCGCCTCTCTAGTTTTTTGTGGCAAGATAGCCACTGACACAGCTAAACTGATCAATTTCCTTTCGTTTACCTTATGGTGGTGCCGTGTACATTTTTAGGAGTCAAAGCCACCAACCACATCTAAACCATGTGTCTGTCCATGGCTCTGTGGCTGAGTCAAGTCATGAGTCATAGTCAAGTCATAGACGAGTCATGAGTCATAGTCAAGTCACAGACGAGTCATGAGTCATAGTCAAGTCATAGACGAGCCATGAGTCATAGTCAAGTCACAGACGAGCCATGAGTCCTAGTCAAGTCACAGACGAGTCATGAGTCATAGTCAAGTCACAGACGAGTCATGAGTCCTAGTCAAGTCACAGACGAGTCATGAGTCATAGTCAAGTCAAAGATGAGTCACGAGTCATAGTCAAGTCATAGACGAGTCACGAGTCATAGTCAAGTCACAGACGAGTCATGAGTCATAGTCAAGTCAAAGATGAGTCACGAGTCATAGTCAAGTCATAGGCAAGTCATGAGTCATAGTCAAGTCATAGACGAGTCATGAGCCATACTGAGAGCTCTTTGGGATTGGACTTCAGCAGTTTGAATTAACAGGGGCCATATCCACCAACCAGGTGAATTCATAAACATCCATTCATGTCCACATATGCCTGTCACTGGCTTATGTATGGAAACAACCTTATGAATGAAATTGACCACAGGTGTATCTCTACCAATTTAAAACTGATAGTACTTGGCTTCCTTCTCTGTTCTGAAGAGGCAGTGATTCACAACCTTTGGAAGATCACACCAGTTCTGAATTCTATACAGGTATCCAAGTGTTCAGTGAAACACACCATCTGTGCAATGTTTATGCTGATTTCTGTCAGGCACGTGCACATGTTTTTTTTTTAATCGTGGTAATAAACAGAAGGAGCTGGAGACGAGAGGAAGGAAACGGACCCGTGTTTGGGTTTGCAGAGTGTCATCCTCATCTTTCTGGATCACCCTCTGCCACAGATATTTTTAAATGTTCACTAGAGTACACTTGGGAACGATGCTCTCTACTGTAATACAAAATACGCTCATCTAAGACCGCAAACCTCTAGGAGAGCAAATCCTCCCGTCCTCATAAAACCACCTGCAAACTTTATTTTTGTATCCCCTGCTCTACATTCAACACATCAGGTAACTTTATGGCAGCTGTCGCAGCCCTTCAGGAGCTGAAACAGGTGTGTGAAGAACATCTGAGACGTACAGAGAACGCACGTCCTGCACCTGAGAACCTTCAATGTACAATATCTATGGCAAGATGCGTTGAGGCCATGGGAGGTTATTCTAAAAGATCAACATTGTTATGGAGGAACCATGTCTGCCTTTATGGCTTACTGGGGGAACCTAGCAGGGGCCATTGGGGGGGGGGGGGTGTCTTCCTTCACCATATCCTCACAAGGCTAGAACGTAATGAAGTTCTGGCATCTTCTTAAAGAGTCACAGGGTCTCACAGTGTTTCTGGATCACATGTCAGTGTGGAGTAGGGTTGCAGCGGTAACCGGTTTCACGGTATACCACGGTGTTAAAATGCACGGTTATCATACCGTGTGCGTTTGCTTATTACCGGTAAAAAGCAAGCCAGCGGAGAAACTGACCCGCGCATGCGCAACTCCGCTCCGGTTCAGCTACTCAGCACAGCGGTGAGAATGGCAGAACGTGTATCAGACTTAACAAATTTTTTAACAAAAAAAAAAGCTAAACTAATGTCAGCGGCAAAAATAACGTAATCGCGGTGGCTCCGCCCGTGCGCGAGGGTCTCACGCGCTGTCGATTAGCGAGGTCGTGCACCTCTCGAATTTTGTAACTTTGCGTGCGCCGCGCCTCAGCGCAATGAACAAAGTCATATTTGCAGGGTTCATACACCTTTATAAGGTGGAATTAAAGCACCTGTACGTCATTTTAAAGGTCCGTTTCAATATTTCCCAGCACCTTAAACTTAATAAAGTTACATATTTATACATATACTCGAAATAATTCGCTTTTTCATCACATTATTTAATGGTTGTTTATTTTCAAAACGCCCAATCTTAACGTCTTCACGTTCTCTCCACGTTTCTCTTCACGTTTAGTCCTGGAATTACAAGAGGCTCGTATTTGTTAACGTAATACAAAAGAACTGTGCGGAGTCGCGCGCTACGGTCACTAGTGAAAGTATAATTCTAGCTTTTTAAGGTCCTTGCTTTCATTGGATGTGAAAGACGCCATTAATTGACATGCGTTCATTTTCAAATTCTAACGTGCCTGTTTTTCATATGTTAAAACCAGACTCGGTGTGAAAGCCTTAAAATAGAAATCTCTATTGTGATGATGTCAGAAATAAATCCTCTCTTTCTGCAGTATCTGGTTATATTCCAACTTGGCAGTAAAACGGACGTTTACAACAGTTGTTGATCAGACACTGACCCAGGCTGAGTTTGTCAGATATTAAATAATTTAAACTTAAATAATTGTAATGAAATCCATGATTTAGGTTTCTCTAATTTTGCAGTATTTATATAAACATGTTTACAGCTTATTTTTTTAAAGGAGACATTTTGTATACAATAGTTGCAGGTTTCTACAATAAATAGTTAATTGAACAAAAAAAACTTGTTGTAATTTCTTTAAGGGTCAGTGTATCTTTTAATAATATACAAACTAACTGTGATACCGTGATAACCGTGATACCGCGGTATTTTCTGAGACGGTTATCATACCGTGAAAATCTCATACCGTTGCAACCCTAGTGTGGAGAACCAGAGAATGAATCAAGGAGGACACAGAACAACTGGTACATTGAGAAAAACAACAAAATGTACATTTCAAAATGACATCACACACATGCAGACGCCACTACAGAAGCACATCAGAAATGCTCAGGCTGTTAAAATTCTATCGATCAGTATCTCTGTTTTGATCACACAGACACACACTCCGTCTCTCTGGGGTCTGGATAATGACAGTGATCAGTTCTTTGTTTGCCGTTGTGTTAATGAGACACTGTTTAAAATGGAATCCCACAGCTTTAATGGATATTCGTAAAACAAACCACTGATGGAGAGACTGAGGTTCAGAGCAAAAAAATAAATACAATCTAACCTCTCTCTTTCTCTCTCTCTCTTTCACACACACACACACACACACACACACACACACACACACACACACACACACACACACACACACACACACACACACAAACACACACACAAACACACACCAGTAAGCTTCACTCAATACAGTAAGTGTCATAAATACAGTTTTCTGGAAAGTGCTCAGAAATCTACAGTAATCTTTGATATTTCTATTATTATTTCTACACGTTTCTGGAGCCCTGTTGGGGAATAAGAGAGGCAGAGAGAAAGAGAGAGGGAGATAGAGAGAGCGCGTGCAAAATGAGTAGTTATCATATTGAAACTTCCAGAAGCGTCCCAGACAGAACACAACCGCTGCGTACTGAAGACAATGTCCACACAGCCGTGGAGAAAATCCGAGCGCCTTTCTTTCCATACACATGTCAACGTTTTAGGCCTGAGTTTTTAGGCCTTCCACAGGTGAGTGGCTTGTGGGCGGGGCTCAACGACATCCATGCTCCACCCATAAAAGGTGCGCCGCTGCCACTGTCAACAAAATGGGCCACACTGGGGGCCCTTCGGCTCCATAAAAACCCTCTGCAAGTTATGACATTACTCTGTATGATCTCTTAAAGCGATTTGAAGGCAGTCCGGGTTGAGGGGGGGGGG
>NC_135228.1:8160385-8162885 GCF_052324685.1 Brachyhypopomus gauderio
ATCGCTGTTCTCATGAGCTGTAAGGCACACACTCGAGTGCTGGTCTTACACACACACACACACACACACACACACACACACACACACACACACACACACACACACACACACACACACACACACACACACGCCCCCTCTGCTCTCACGGTCCTGTCGGTGTGCAAACAGCTTGTTGCCTGCTTGCTTTCTTCAGCTTTATAGTTAACTTCTCATGACAGCATCATAAAGCGTGCGCAAAAATACACACACACACAAACACCCACTCACACTCACACTCACACACACACACACACACACACACACACACACACACACACACACACACACACACACACACACACACACACACACACACAAACTGGTGCTACATGCACTGGCTCTCAGCATCCTCCAGATATGTCACTAACATGCCACAGTGATTATAGCAGTAGTGCTCCAGCAGCATGAAATGTTCTGGGGTGTGTGTGGTAGTTCTGGGGTGTCCAGCAGGGGTGTGTGTGGTAGTGTTGGGCCTCTACCTCCACCTGTTCCTGCACGCCAGCTCTGCTGTTGTTTGGGGTTGTTACCACACCTCTCCTCTCTGAAATGGTGCTTGTCTAACTAGGAGCCTTGAGCTTTTGCACAGGAGATTCTACCACAGGTGTGTGTGTGTGTGTGTGTGTGTGTGTGAGTCGCAGGATGATGGTCAGGGCCATGGGGTGTACACAGGAAATACCAAATTTCCAAATCATGCGCTCGGCTCATGCAGAGCCGTCCACGCTGATCACGGGCTGTGGGAGTCCCAGAGGTTGCCGCTCACATGATGGAAAGTTGCCCGGCACTGCAAGCACGTTTCCTGTTAGCGTGCGAGGGTGTTACTGGCGCGCGCTGGACACCACAGACGCATTATGCAGACGGCCTTGGTGGGAATGCACTGGCAGTGTTTTGACTATGGACCTGGTAAAATCTCCACTGTATGTTCCTGTTTATTCCAGCAGAGCAGAGCAGAGTCTTGCTTACTGGAGATGCAATGGGAACGATGCATTTTCTTGAAGAAGCATCTAGAATATAAGGTTCACATAAACTGTTGTAATTTTACTTGCTAATGAAGACTGAGCCATCAGCGAATCGTAGTTTGAAGAGTGAAAGTAAGTGTTAATGGGGGGGGAGGGTTAAAATGTTTGAGAAACTGAATCAAGTGTTCAGGGCGGCCTGGAGGCGGAGTCTCCCTTTCTGAAGAACCAATCCACAGCTGCCGTAGTGGTGAGGTGCAAAAACACGGTTGTGCAAATCAAAGAGCAAACTAGTTAATGAACGTGAGGTATGGGCTAAGTGTAGCCTTCTACCCAAAACTCCACGTCCACGTTCACGTGTGCCAGCCGTACCTTGACCTTGTCCTTGCGCAGGAAGTAGGCAGTGGCGTGAAGCACGTCGGCGGCGTGGGTGGAGTTGTGGTAGGAGTTGGAGGCGTGGTAGTTAGCCTCCATCAGCTGCAGCCAGGAACGCAGCGTAGTCTCCGAACAGTTCAGAAACTCACACACGCCAAAATGAGCAAAGATCTTCAGGCCCAGAAACGTCAGTGGCCTGAGACACACACACACAAACACACACTGACATCAAACCACACTCAGGCAGCTCTCTCTCTCTCTCTCTCTCTCTCTTTCTCTCTCTCTACCTCTTGTGTGTAGCTGCCTCCAGCTCCAGGATGTTGAAGTCCCAGTGTTGATCCTCATTGAGGATCTCGGCGATGGAGGCCGGCACGTCCGTGAGCGGCACCGGCACCGCCAACTGGCTCTGACTCATATCTGCCATGTTACAAAGGCCAAAGGTCAGCGCAAATCTGGCCTAGTTCTCTCCATTTAAATCTCTCCAAATCCTGATGACGAGCACACACCGAATGAAAATCACAAGTCATACGAGTGTTCATGTGATAAACTTCTTCCGCTTCTCAGGTCACGATGCCAGCCGTGCAACAGGTAAACACATATCGTGGGGCAGGTGAAAAAACCAGTATGTGTCCTGAAACACCAGTATGTGTCCTGAAACACCAGTATGTGTTCTGAAACATCAGTATATGTCCTGAAACACCAGTATGTGTCCTGAAACATCAGTATATGTCCTGAAACACCAGTATGTGTCCTGAAACACCAGTATATGTCCTGAAACACCAGTATGTGTCCTGAAACACCAGTATGTGTCCTGAAACACCAGTATATGTCCTGAAACACCAGTATGTGTCCTGAAACACCAGTATGTGTCCTGAAACACCAGTATATGTCCTGAAACACTAGTATATGTCCTGAAACACCAGTATGTGTCCTGAAACACCAGTATATGTCCTGAAACACCAGTATGTGTCCTGAAACACCAGTATATGTACTGAAACACCAGTATGTGTCCTGAAACATCAGTATGTGTCCTGAAACACCAGTATGTGTCCTGAAACGTACCATTGTGTGTTCTGACACATTGTGTAGAACGCCATATGTGATGTAACTCTGGAGTTCTAGTAACAGAAGCA